>NW_027505756.1:0-99065 GCF_021521415.1 Bidens hawaiensis
GCCCGCGGCGTATGAACCTTTCAAAGCTAAACAGAAAGGCCAGACGAACGCATCCAGATGGACTCCGCTGACAAAAAGCGCAATGCACATCATGTATACAGAAGGGATCCAATTAAAGAAACCAGCGCCAATCAAGCAGGGTCCGAACACGGACATGAAAAGTTATTGTGACTACCATGAACAACATGGTCACACAACAAACCAATGCGTTATTGTGACTACCATGAACAACATGGTCACACAACAAACCAATGCTCTAATCTAAAAGACGCCATTGAAGAATATGTCAAAAACGGAAAGCAGGATCACCTTGTAAAAAGTATAAAAGGAAAATACAGGCGCCCAACTCCAAGAGATGGCGGAAGGCCAGAAAAGAAAATAAAAGACCTTCACGCCAACATGATTTCAGGCAACGCGCAATCCAAAAAACAAAGGCAATCAGATGCAGCCTGGAAGGAAGAGCAAGTCATCTTCCCAAGAGTGAAAGGAGGGGCGAACAAGAAAGCACCTCTAGTAATCACAGTTGTATTCGGTCACTACCGAACACCACGTTTTTTCATCGATGCAGGGGCAACGTCCAACATCATGTACCGTCAATGTTTTGACCTACTGGAAGATAAAGATAGACAGCAGTTAACGCCAGTCAACGCTCCAAGCGCGGGCTTCAATCAAAGTATAGAATACCCTCTAGGGAAGCTAACATTCAAGGTTGAACTGAGTGACGGAGTTCATTCACGAACGGAAGACGTAGACTTACTAGTGATGGAAACACCTCACTCACATTATGACATAATTTTGGGAAGAGAAGCAATTGGCAATTTTAATGCTAATCCCTCAACAGCCCACGGGATATTGGTAGTACCAACTCCAACGGGGATAGCAATGATCCACGCCAACAAAGAATGCAATATGGCGGAAAGAAAGACACCGCCATAAAAGATGCTAAAGACTAACAAAAGTCGAGAGGTGGAAAAATGGGTGCTCAATAAAGAGTTCCCCGAGCAAAGCATAACCATTGGGCCGACCATCTCCGAAGAAGAACGGGCGGCACTCAAGAGATTGTTAATAAAAAGCATTGATGTCTTCGCTTGGACTCCGGCAGACATGACAGGGGTCCCGCGAAACAAGGCGAAACATGAATTAAAAGTTAATTCAGCCTTTATCCCAGTAGTACAGAAAAAGAGGAGAATGGGACCAGATCAAGCGAAAGCCTACGATGAACAAGTCCAACAGCTGGTAGATGGGGGCATAATCCGTGAAATCCAATACCAAACATGGGTAGCCAACCCAGTGATGGTACTCAAAGCAAACGGTCAATAGCGTATGTGCACCGACTTTAAAGATCTCAACAAAGCATGCCCAAATGATTGTTACCCTCTAACGGAAATTGATCTTAAAGTAGACGCACGGGTACCCTTTCAGTTCAAATGTTTTTTAGACGCATACAAAGGGGACCACCAAATCCACATGGCGGTAAAAGACCAAGACAAGACGGTGTTCCGAACAAACAGCGGAACGTATTGTTATAAGATGATGCCATTTGACCTCAAGAACGTTGGATCTACGTACCAGCGATTGATGGACAAAGAATTCAAGCCCCAAATCGGAAGAAATTTGGAAGTCTACATGGATGATCTGGTCATAAAAAGCAAGACAGAAGCAACCATGCTGAAAGATATTGAGGAGACCTTCGAAACTTTAAGGTCGATTAGCATGAAGCTCAACCCAGGAAAATGTTCCTTCGGCATGGAAGAAGGGAAATTCCTGGGAGTGATCGTGACGAATGGTGGCTTCAAAGCCAACCCAGAAAAACTGGAAGCCGTGCGAAAAATGCTTTCACCAAAATCTGTCAAGCAAGTACAAACACTCAATGGCCGATTAGTCGCGCTGAACAGATTTTTGTCTAGTCATGCTGAAAGATCTTTTCCATTCGTCTCAACCTTGAGAAACTGTCTCAAGAAGTCTCAGTTCCGATGGACGAAAGAAGCAGAAACAGCGTTCCAAGAAATCAAGTCGCGCCTAGCAGAGCTACCAACGCTAACAGCCCCTAAAACTGGTGAACCGTTGATAGTATACTTAGCAGCATCGGAAAAAACAGTCAGTGCAGTCTTGATGGTGGAAAGAAATGGCATTCAAACACCCATTTATTACATAAGCCACACCCTAGCAGATGCGGAAACAAGATACTCCACCTTGGAAAAGCTGGTTTTATCCCTGGTTCAGACGGCGTGGCGTTTGAGAAGGTATTTTCAAGGCCATCCAATACATGTTCTCACCAACTTTCGCTTACAAAATGTGTTGAGCAAGCCAGAATTGTCTGGGAGACTTGCAAAATGGGCGATAGAGTTGGGAGAACATGCTATCGAGTATAAACCAAGGCCAGCGATCAAAGGCCAGGTTTCGGCTGATTTCATCACGGAAATTCCTCAAGAAAAAGAGGAAGAGTGCAAAAGAGAGATCGAACCCCGTGTTGATCAAAGGAAAGACGAAGTCTGGAAATTGTTCACGGACGGAGCTTCCAATGATGAAGGTGCAGGCGCGGGCCTAAGGATAACCAACCAGGAAGGACAACACTTCACGTACGCGATTCGCCTAGAATTCAAAAGTACAAACAATGAGGCGGAGTACGAGGGGTTGTTGGCAGGGTTAAGAATAGCGAAAAAATTAGAAGCCCAACACCTAGAAGCGCACATAGATTCAATGCTGGTGGCGAACCAGATTGAAGGATCCTACGATGCAAAAGACGACAAGATGGCGCCGTACTTAGCACAAGCCAAAATGCTAATGACGACCTTCACTACATGTAAGGTAAAGCACATCAAACGTAGCGAGAACAAACAGGCGGATGCCTTAAGAAAATTAGCGTCGGTTGGGTTCGAACATCTTGCAAAAGACGTCCGCATAGAAGTTCTGAAAACACCTTCAACAATGAAAAGAGAAGTCTTTATGTGTTCAACGGCTGAAACAAGTTGGATGACACCAATCATCCACTACCTCGAGAGGGGTTTTGCCAGAAAAGAAAGCGGAAGCACGAAAAATCCGCCACAAAGCCCTGAACTACACAATCCAAGACGGCATCCTATACAGGCGATCGTACTTAGGACCACTTCTCAGATGCGTAGACCCTCAAGACGCAAATTATCTGTTGAGGGAAATTCACTAAGGAATATGTGGTGTACATGCGGGTCCAAGAATTGTGGTCTCCAAAATAATGAATACGGGATACTATTGGCCGGGTATGGATGTAGATGCCAAAAAAGAACTAAGGAAATGTAGCGCGTGTCAACGTCAAGCACCAAATACCTTGCGCCCGAAAAACGCTATGATCCCCGTAACAGCCTCTTAGCCATTCCAAAAATGGGCAATTGACATAACGGGACCATTTCCAGAGGCGGCAGGGCGGGTGAAGTTTCTCATTGTGGCAATCGATTACTTCACAAAATGGGTCAAAGCAAAGCTAGTAGCAACAATCAACGCGGCCAGCATTAAAAAATTCATATGGGAGTTCATCATTTGTCGTTTCGGACTACCCATGAATCTGGTAAGCGATAATGGAACATAATTTGCGGATCAGTACATCCAACGATGGCTAAAAGAGCTCAATATTACACAAACGTTGTCTCAAATGGGACCGCGGAGATGAGCATGACATCATCGTCATCATCCACGACGTCTCGCGCGGCGGTATCTATCGGAGATGCAACCATCTCCACACCACTGCGTTGGGTGTTCCTACTACTGCACTTAGGAACACGCACAACGTTAGGTCGTCTACCTGAAAAACAAGGTGGAAAGTTAGCAAAAGAAATAAGGAACTATGTTCAATAAGCGACATGAAAAAGCTTACCCCCTGACGGGTAACAAAACTGGGAGGCGGCAGTGGTCGCGAAGCAAGTGATTGCCCCATAGGAAGAGGAAACACAAAGTTCCGGGCGGTCCCGGTAAGGATCGGTTCCTCGCAAGGACCCAACTCCCTCCGCCCTAACAATTTCACGCCCTCTGCCGCGGGCTGCAAAAAAAGCATGCGGTCGTCCACCTCTGAGAAAAAGAACAAGGGTTATTGGGTTATTATTATATATAAATACTTAAGAGAAGAAAAGAAATACGATACTAACCCTGACCGCCGTTAAGGATGACCGGCACCTTATGGGCATCCTCCCAGATGCGACTCATCCCAAGCAACACCAGCGCGCACTCGGAGTAGTGACGAAGCGGGGAAAGGCTGGCCTGTAACGTGGTGAACCAGCCCGAGCCAGAATAGGGTGGCTACCTTAGGCTCAGCAAGCTCCTTCACATCCGAAAAATGCATAGAATGAGGCACCATGCACGCAGAAACGTAGAAGAATAAACTCTTCCACTCGTGCAGACTCTGGGGTGCATCCAAAGCAATCACTTTGGCACTACCACGAGTAAATAGGTTATACCACCCCTGGTAGAAACGACACCGGTAAAATGCCGATAACTTGTCAGCTGTAGGCGTAATGCCAAGGCAGTGACAAGTATACTCAACATGGCGAAGACGAGCCATTCCGAGTGGATGAATCTGGCTGAGGTATAGCCCAAAAGCATCCAACACATCCAACAAGAAGCGAGTAATGGGCAATTGGAAGTTTCCCAAGAAAAAATACTCCCTATACACGGCAATCTTGCCAACAGGAGCCTCGCGAGCCGTCTTGCCAGACGCAGGAAATTCAGGCTCATACTCAGGGCCAAGGTTATAAACCTTGACTATATTATTGAAGTCGTCGACAGCCATATGACAACCGACCAACTCCATATTGTTGTTTTTCTTGGTCTTAGACGATTGAGAAGATTCAGCCATAAAGGAGAAAGGATTCAACGAAAGAAGGAAGAGGAAAATATGCAAGAAAAGGTGGAAGAGTGATTTTCAAATGAAGTAATCCCGCCTTTTATACTAGTCGAAATTAATAAGGGAGAGGGGTGCAAAAAGGATAAGACGACACGCGGTCCAGTAACAAACTGCCACAGTAACGAAACGCCAGTAGAAATGTGTTACAGCTGGGCACGTCACCGGGATTCTCGCCCACTCGCCTAACACATGCGAAAAAGCTGAACTGCAGAGCAACCGTCGCCAAACTGTCACATCCAACTGTCGTTTCACAGACTTGCATTTAATTCACCCCTCCACGCCAAATACATGTCATCAACACAAAAGAAAATAACAAGTGTTGGTAAAAAACAAGGTTCCGCCAAGGGATGATTTTCAATAATCACCTGCCAAAATAAGGCTCCGCCAAGGGATGATTTTCAATAATCACCCGCCAAAATAAGGCTCCGCCAAGGGATGATTTTCAATAATCACCCGCCAAAACAAGGCTCCGCCAAGGGATGATTTTCAATAATCACCCGCCAAAACAAGGCTCCGCCAAGGGATGATTTTCAATAATCACCCGCCAAAACAAGGCTCCGCCAAGGGATGATTTTCAATAATCACCCGCCAAAACAAGGCTCCGCCAAGGGATGATTTTCAATAATCACCCGCCAAAACAAGGCTCCGCCAATGGATGATTTTCAATAATCACCCGCCAAAACAAGGCTCCGCCAAGGGATGATTTTCAATAATCACCCGCCAAAATAAGACCCCGTCAAGGGATGAGTTTCAATAATCACCTGCCAAAACAAGGCCCCGCCAAAGGATGATTTTCAATAATCACTCGCCAAAACAAGGCCCCGCCAAGGGATGATTTTCAATAATCACCCGCCAAAATAAGGCTCCGCCAAGGGATGATCTTCAATAATCACCCGCCAAAACAAGGCTCCGCCAAGGGATGATTTTCAAAAAAATCACACGCCAAAACATAAAACTATGACATTCAAAGTATCAAGTGATGCTTGTTAAGTATTTAATTGTCGGGAAGAATGGTTTTCATTAACCAAATACCCAAACAGACAATATTGGTAAAGAGACGAGCGGAACACAAACGACCGAAAAATACAATAAAAGACAAAAGCCCATGATAAGTCCACAGCTCCCCTTTTTTGGAAAGGACAACTATGGACTAGGAGGACTTGTAGAGGTAGGGTATTAAGCCCACCATTTAACAAGGATAATACCCAAACCAAGCACAACCAAAGCGCCGGGCGGAACAAAAGGTGAGAGTAACTGCCATGTGCCAGGGATAACACATGGTGCTAAGGTGGTTCCTTAAAATAATACATATCCCTTGACGCCTAGGTAATGGTACCGCAAAGGTCTCACAAGCATGGGACAAAAAGGTACAATCCACATGGGAATAAACACCCAACCAATAGAGACGGAATAACACACGAGGGATAGTACAAACAGTACGAAATGTCCTTGTCAAAAGGCCATGATGCCCACCAACTTCCACCAACCTCCACAATCACACGAATGGAGAATATTATTGGTGGAAGGACATGACAACGTGGTTGACCACCCTTTCTCTCTCTCCTCCGGCTATAAATACCAGTTGATCTCCAAATGGTATGGGACATTCTCTCATATTCACTAAATATATTCCAGACTACCAAATACTGATTCTCACACCGGAGGGTGGTTACGAGAGAATCCCCCCCCCCCCCCCCGTTCCTCGTAACGAGCTCACGGTGTTCTGTTTTGCAGGATATACTCATCTGCGCCAGGAAGGTTTTATAACCCATCGTGGGGAATACCTGTCTTAACCTCTCGGACTAACGTGTTAGACCTTGAGGGGTGGATTCGTGTTTCTTCACGGGCCACACAAGCTAACACTAATAAGGAAAATGATGGGGTCTAGCCTACAAATTTCAATTATTTAAGAACATAAAAAATCAATTGCTGCACTTTTTTTAATTAACAACGCATTATCATGTCTTACATAGATACTCTATTACCCGCTCTATTTAAAACTTAGTATTCTCTAAACGAATCCCAATAGGAAGGGTTATGGTAATAAATTTGAGAATGATGGTGGAGTTCTTGAATTAAGAGTGAAGGATTTTCATGAATGAGACTAGATTCACATATAACGTTTATATTTTGTTCAATATCTTAGTTTAAGAGTGAAGGATTTTCATGAATGAGACTAGATTCACATGTAACGTTTATATTTTTGTTCAATATCTTAGTTTAATTTAATGTCAACTTAAATCGCTTTTTATGAAATCAAATACAAAACGAATAAATTATCCTTTTAAAAATAATGGTAATATTTTTTTGTCCAAATCCACATATATTGAAAGAAAAAAACAATTTTAATTTTAATTTTAATTTTAATTTTAAATGATGACATCATGTGGCACCATTTTCATTCATTCGAAGGGACGGATTGACAATAAAATACATTCATGCTACAGTCATACGCACCAATTTTATTATATGCTCTGTAATATTATTATTATTATTATTATTATAATAATACATACAATATATTACTATTACATAGAATATATCTATCTATCTATCTTTGTATTTATTTTAAACTAGAACCTGTAGTCTTCGAATTCGATTCTTCTTCACCAATCGATTACCAGAAGCTAGCTAGGGTTTGTTCAATAGATTATCATCTATCTATCTAATTGATTGATTAAATCCACAGTCGAAAGCTCTTCATGTAATCGCTTCAGGTTCGTTCAAATCTTTCAAACCCTGTTTTCGGCATTCAAATTCGTTTTGATTTGATGTTTCAGCTCATTTTTGTTTGTTTGATTAGTATTATTATGTTTCTTGATGATTTGATTGTGGGTTTGATTTGATAGCTGCTGAAACGTTGACTGTAGTTGAAGATTAGTATATTATGATAGTAAATGAATATTATTATTTATTTTTTTTGTAATTGATTTTATAAATGAATAAACTTTATGTATGTATTGTATGTATGGCTTTTGATTATGTTGCCTTGAATGTTACTTTCATGATAAAGTTGTTGCTATTTTTGTTGGTGATTTTTACTATGCTGCAACTTGGTTTGACTTTTATGAAAGTGGTCAGATGGATGTGTGGTTGATTTTGGTTTGAGGTCTGTAGTTAGTTAGTTGTGTTTAACTTTATATGGTGCGGATGCATATTATATTCATTCGACTGACTAAGCAGGATGAATTCTTCATCGACTCAGTATTTCAACGCCAAGAGGATGGATGTGGTGTACGAGCCGATGCACCAGTTTACCATGTGGGGAGATTACAAAGGTAATATTTATCAAGATGCAGCTTCAACTATGATTATACAGATGGATGCAAAGATAGATAACCAGCTGGTATGCATTTTCATCTTTCTCTTATGTTTTTAACGATAGTATTGCTTTTCCTAAAAGTGATGTGCGTAATTATGTTTTATTAGTCGGAGTCTGCTTCGCATACGACAAATGGACCGTTGAATCAGTGTGATCAAGAAGCTAGTAAACCAGCTGATAAGGTACGAGATACTGCATCTTCATTGTGGACTAGTTGCTGATAAATTGGAAACTGTGTTGACAACAATGCATATTAATCCTCTTTCATGCTATTCTGTTTTAGTTACCTCTCATTAAGTGAAGTTTAATGTTCAGGTTCTGAGACGCCTGGCACAAAACCGTGAAGCAGCTAGAAAAAGTCGGTTGAGGAAAAAGGTAAGGGGAAGATGACGCCTTTTCAATTTAGCATTATCGAAACCGCTTTCATTTTTTACAAGATTGTGCATAAAGTTTCATAACTTAGCATTGCTTACGACACCACTAAAAGCTTAGTTTCTTAAAACATCTATTTCCATTGTCAAAGTTAATTCATCATCATCATCATCATCGTACTCAGTATATCCCACCAATAGCAAAGCTATGGTAGGGTCTGAGGAGGGTAAGATGTAGGCAGCCTTACCTCTACCCCATTGTCAAAGTTAATGAATCTTGTAATTACACTAGAACATGTTTGATTATATAAACCCTAACTGTGAATCCTGAATCTTGATTCATAGGCCTACGTTCAGCAATTGGAAGCTAGTCGCTTGAAACTGCTTCATCTTGAACAAGAACTAGAACAAACTAAGGCACAAGTAAGTCAACATTGACTCGCCCTCCTTGCAATATTAAATTCCGTAGCTTAATTTTCTTGATTTCTGCAGTGTGCTTTAATGAGTGGTGGAGTCAATGCTAGTCAACTAGGGTTCCATGGAGCTGCAAATGCAAACTCAGGTATATATTCTTAATATGCTCTTAACTGAAATACCTGTTTTTTTAAAAGGCCTCTCAGTGACACCTGCAGGAATTGGTGCATTTGAGATAGAATATGAGCAATGGGTTGAAACACAAAACCAAAAAACTAAAGCTTTAAAGTCAGCATTACATTCTTCTTTACCCGATCCCGAGCTTGATATACTTATAAAGGACACATTAAGCCACTATGCAAATCTTTTTAGCATTAAAGCAACTGCTGCAAAGGCTGATGTGTGCTATCTCATATCAGGCGTTTGGAAAACATCAACCGAACGCCTTTTCTTGTGGATTGGTGGCTTTCGACCTTCTGACCTTCTTAAGGTAATAAAACAATTTGACTTTTTTTTATTATTTGTTCATTTAATATTTTTTTTTTTCTTTTGGTTGGTGCTTATTCCACCAATCATTAAAGTTATTTCCCACTTTCATTGAGCAACAATCTGTTGAGTCACAGTTATGCTGCATATCTATCATGGGTGCTTATCTATTAGATAATAATAATCATATTATTATTATTAATTTATTATTATTATTATTATTATTATTATTATTATCGTGTGTAGGTTATTGTACCACAGCTTGACTTGTTGGACCAACAATCACATGATTTGTATAACTTGATTCAAGCGTGTCAGCAAGCCGAAGATTCTCTCTCACAAGGAATGGAAAAACTTCAACAAACTCTGGCTGAGGCGGTGGCATGCGGTCAAGCTTTGAGTGGAGGTAGTTATGAGATGAATAACGCAATGGATAAATTAGAAGAGCTAGTAAGGCTTGTTATTCAGGTAAGACTTTCTTTTATTGTACAATTAAACTATACTTAATGTTTTTTTTTCTCATAAAAGTCCTTTTCTCTAAAATGAGTTTATCTTTAAATTATATAGAAAATTCAACAAAAGCACCCAATTTACCATTTTACCCTCACATCTATTTATAGAGACAAGTCAAATTCCTATAAATTTAAATTATTGTGAGTGTATGAAAAAGAGATATATGATAAAAATAAGTATTTGTGAGTAGGACAAAGTTAGAGACAGAAAATGGGATGTGAGTGGTTTTAAAAAATAAACAAATTTTAGAGGAAAATGCGTTTTTTTGTTAAAGTATATAGATAGAGATAGAGAATGGGATAACAATCTTTTGTATATAAAAACCAATACACTTTCTGTATTTTCTTGTAAAAGTCACTTTTAACAATTTTTTACACATAAAAAACCGACACACCTTCTATTTTTTTTACCATAAAAGTCCCTTAACATATTAAATTTGTAAAAAAAATCTCTTAATTTTGATTGGATGAAATTATAAAAACATTATTTTACATTATAATAGCGATAGAAAATCATTTGTTAATTTTTTACATATTTTAAATTTATAGACTATTTTATATGTTATTATTTTATTTTATTTTAAGTTACGCTATCCACACTCATGCACCTTTATTAAATTCAGGGGAGGCTCGGAGGGTGTGCGAGCCGCACCATCGGCCGAGGCATATAAGTTTCGGGGGCACAAATTTTTTTTATACATATTACATATATATGTTTTTTGATGTTAAAAATAAGGTTATTTGCAATAGTTTATGAGATAATTACATGCTCAGAAAGGTTTTTGCTTATAATAAATCGGTCGATAAAAGTTTTATCCATTTACGCTAGCGAATAAAAAAATTTCGTTAAGGCATACGGGCCTTTTTGTTTTGACTCGGCCGAGGTATTTAAATTCTCGGAGACGGCCCTGATTAAATTGCTTTTGAAATGTTATCATCAACTTATTGAATTTAAAAGTGGAAAAGAAAACACGAACATTGAACGAACTTTGCCTTATCATGTGTCCATTTTTAAACATGAATTCATTTCAGTTATTTCTTTACGTAGTATTAAAAAAATTCACAATTTTGTTCAAATATAACATGTGGGGTGACTTTAATGTGTAAAAATGTTTCAGAGACTTTTATGAGAAAAAGAAAGAATCAAAAATATGTTGGCTTTTTATGTAGGAAAAAATTGTTAAGAGACTTTCATGAGAAAATATAGAAAGTATGTTGGTTTTTTATTGTATTTGCCCTGAAACAAATTGTGATCCTTGAGTTATTGTGAGCAGGCGGATTTTGTCCGTCATGAAACGCTTCAACAGACCCTACGTTACCTAACAACACGACAAGCGGCTCAGGGGTTAATATCTTTAGGTGAGTATTTTCAACGCCTTCGTGAGCTGAGTTCAGCTTGGGCTATGCGACTTTGTGAACCCGCCTAATTATGCTTCTTGAACCCACCCACCCACCCACCATGCTTGTGTATAAAGAAATGGGTCTATAATTAGTATGTTAGCAGATTTCAATAGCCTTCCACAATTGAGAAGTTATATATACCAACATCATCATCATCATGTCATGAGTATGAGTGTGTGTGTTTGTATAGTTTATATTCTCTTGTAGATAATTTTTGGTGAGTATTCAAGACATGGAGATTGTTGTTTTAAGACAATTGTTTGTGGTATGGTTTATACATTGTACAAAGTAGGATACCAGTTTGTTTGAAGTTAGAGTTAATGGCTATTTTCGTCCCTGTGGTTTGCTACTTTCGCCACTTCAGTCCAAAATTTTTAATTTTGTCAATTTAGTCCTCATAGTTTTAAATATTAGCCAATTACGTCCCATCCATCTAACGGCATCCAGCTATGCCGTTAGTTTAAGGGTATTTTTGTCTTTCTCCTTTTAATTTTAAGTTAATGGTCATTTTAGTCCCTTTGGTTTGATATCTTTGCCAATTCAGTCCAAAGTTTGAAAATTTGTCAAGTTAATGTTCAGTTTAATTCAGTTTTTTTATTTTTTATTTTTTTTGTTTATAACCCTGAAAAGCATAATTGAAGCCCAAAACCATCGAGCAACCTCAAATACTGGTATGCATTTACTCTGTTGACAACAGTAATCATACCCCCCCCCCCCCCTCTTATATTTAGTTTCTAGACATTTCCTAAAATCTTCTCCATGGTGGAATTCAATGGTAAAGTGGTCAAGGTAATTCCCTGAAACCGAATTATACAGAAAAAACTAAAAATTGTTTTGTTGGTTAATGTATAATAGTTGATTACGACCCAGATTTTCGTTATGATATGTTAATCTCTAAACCTTAAATATTATGCATTCATCAAAGAAACGATTTTTAGTTTTTTCCGTATAATTCGGTTTCACGGAATTGCTTTGACCACTTTCCCATGGAATTCCACCATGATGGGGGAGAGTTTGGGAACCGTCAAGAAACTAAATACGAGAGGATGGGGTATGATTACTGTTGTCGACAAGAGTAAATGCAGACTTGTTTTGGGCTTGGATAATACTCTCTAGGGTTATAGAATAAAAAACTGACTTAAATTGACAAAATTTCAAACTTTGGACTGAATTGACAAAAGTATCAAACCACAGGGACGAAAATGACCAATAACTCAAAATAAAAAGGAGAAAGACAAAAATACCCTTAAACTAACGGCATAGCTGGATGCCGTTAGACGGATAGGATGTAATTGGCTAATATTTAAAACTATGAGGACTAAATTGACAAAAATACAAATTTTGGACTAAAGTGACGAAAGTAGCAAACCACATGGGCGAAAATGGCCATTAACTCTTGAAGTTATTAAAAAGATGGAGTTTTGTACAAACTAACAATTCGATCCGGGTCAACTTCACTTGTAGTCTTCAACATGTGTATAGATAATAAACATGAAAGAATAACTACTTTTAAAACTTATGGACTATGATCTTCGACAACAAACCTGGAATCTCTATAATATCCTCGTATCGTGTTAATTTCTCCCCCTATTAATCATGAATATGGGAATCATTTATATAGATTACATGCGTTCTCTAGCTGTCGTTATATCTTCTTCAGTCATAATAATCAAATCTGATTTGAAATGTTTATCCATATAAGCCGAGAGAATAAATAATGTTTAATCAAGAGTCTCTAGGAAATGGTTAAGGGGCAATTGTGATATGCCTATCTTAACAATCATGCTTTGAACATAGGCCAAGTACCTTTAAATCATCTTATTTAAGTGATATCACATAAGGTGTCATTTTCATCAGTCCGTTCTCCCTATCTGTTCACATTTTATGTCCAATAGCAGTACAAAAAACCTTATCCCCAACAAATACTACACAAATCATATTCGGGTATCTGCTACACTCGCACATCACTTAAAAATGTCTCTGTATCTACCCCACATATCACAGCATGTGACTTTATAATGTGTTTGTTTTCTTCTAAGCTTGCAAAAAAACAAAGCGAAGCGAGAACGAAGAAAACGACAATGCATATTTTCACGTTGATATATATGTTCTAAACATGTGACGCAACATCACCTTCAATGTCATTTCATTCTATTGTCCCATGGATGAGTGGAATCATTGCAATTGGCTTAGCTTTTATCATTCGACTAAAAGAACTAGAAGTTATACACAATTTAGCAAGTATGAGGTATCTATACTAGCGGGTGCAATTAGGTCATGTATCACATTTTATATGTTTTGTTGTCTACAAATAGTCCAATCAATGAGAATTGAGATCACAATCAACTAATTAGTCGTGTATTTCCATCTTTCTAAATAGCAGTTTACTAAACAAGTATCCCTCGACAACAATTCAAGTCGATGTTGTACAAGATGTCTCAAAGAGGATCCTAAAAAGACCTATGAATAGTCAAACAAAATAAGGCAAATAATGTTGGACCTAAAGACACCTATAACTATATGCAAGATTTAAGATGGCGCGCGAAAACAAGTTGTAAACTTGCTTGTAAAGTGTTGTAAAGCAATACGAAGTGTTTCATAGAATTGATGTTTCTTAATGGCTAGTAAAGCTAATAGACAGTGAACTTGTAGTCTTGTAGAGACAAGTCAATAACACTATGCTATAAATATATTTCTAACGGTCCTAAATTTTATTTTCTATTATCATTTTCCAATAAGAAAAAATATTTTTATACCACCCATCAATCTCATTCTCAACTAGGCTAAATTCGTTAATTCATTAACACTTATCTTAATTGGAAATTTTTCCCCATTAATTTAAATTTGAACATATTTGATTGCTCTTTTTAATGGAAAGAGTACGAGTGACAGGATCAGGCCCACATAATAAACACTAACGTCATCTAACAATTTGAAAAATATTTTGTGTTATATAGTATATGATACTTGTTTCTCATGTGTTATTTACTATGTCAAGTGGCCCCTATAAAAGACCATGAGTACATCACTACGTGGCGCCCTACCACCGAATACATCCTCAAACAATGTATCAAAATTCATATAGGTTTTGATCTATATAAATTCCATCAAATTATGAAATAATCAATATCGAAAATGAGAACATGTCAACGAAATAAAAGTTGGTCAGCGTCTACTCTTAACCTCAACTGTTTTATTAACTAACTCCATTTGCCAGCAGTGGCTAGTTCCTAAACAAAATCAAAGGTACATAGTCACAAAAATTAAATACTTTAGCTTACACACACTTACATTATTTCACACACAAATACACTAAACACAGACACCCTTTCTCATATGATACTTCATTCTAATAGCATCCCAAAATGCAGGAATCGCCTTGTCATTAGACACTTCTTTAAACGATGGCAAGTAATTTACATCCACAATAACATGATCGTGTGTCCCCTCCTGAATCTGCAATAGATTTAAACAATGTTGGAGTTTCACGTTTAATAAAAAACAAATGCCAACAGGTCTCAATAGTTTGACTTTTTGACTCACCACAACATCAAATCCAAAGATGGTAAGACCAAGAACTGTTCTAAGGTAAGTTGCAGCATCTGTAACGAGCCGAATATCAAGATCGGGCTGTTCTTTATCCTTAGAGCCGTCAATAGGCAAAGATTTTAAACTGTAAAATAAAAACATGAAGATGTTAAAAAGATGTTGGATTGATTCAGATTTCAACAAATAAATGTGATGTCAAGTACCTGTCGAAGAGCAGAGGTTTGAACCCGTTTTTCTCAGACGACTTCCTCAAAACATCAGCATTTGGTGTTGACTTTTTGACTGCATAAAATACCTCTTTCCCCAACACATACATCTTGAAAAGAGTAGATGAATGATCCACGTATTCCTGCGATTCATACAAAACAAGGAAGTTATGATCCATTTGTTTGTATTTTGTAAACAACTAACGTATTAAATACAATTAAATAAAAGACTAAACTTTGTCTGACACAAGGCTTCTTAATGAATTAAATTTCATACCTGCACAACTGCTGGAAGAGGAACACTCAAACCCACAAAATCAGCAGCTTTAAAGACGATGGCCTGCCAAATAGTACATAAGTCTGTCGATGAAATACAGTTTGATAAAAAGTTAATGATCACACCTTAACTACTATGTTAGAAAATGGCCATTGGTTTTCGTTAGCTTTTGGTATTATATAAAAGGCTTTTAACTCGTAGGGTTAGGTGAGTTTTGATTTTTGGATGAGAGAGTTACAGCAAAACGTTCAAAAGAGTCGTTGGAGCCAACACTTTAGTTACTAAATGGCACACATTCATTCCTAAGAATGTTAGCATCTACATTGGGAGGGTGATGAATTCCGATAAAATCTTTAACAGTATTAATATGGATTGGTGATCTTCTTTTCATTTTATGTGATTGTGGTGAATAAAAGAAATCTTAAGACCATTGTCCCAGTAAAAGTGATTTAACATTATCGAGAGTGTGATACTTATGTTTTTTTTTTTTTGAAGTGAGAACAGGTGTGTAAAAAAGAAAATGTTGTAAAAGTATGATTTGAGGGCTTTGAACCTTAGAAGCCTCACGAAGTTAGGTCTTCACCATGAAAGTCTTTAAGTCAACATCTAATAAACTCATGTATTAAGAAACCAAACTCAAGAATCAACATGTCTTACCATACTGTGGGCGTCAGCCACACCACAAGCAACTTGAGGTTTTACAATACTTGGTAGGGATAACTTAGCTTCGTGCAGCCTTTGTTCCAATTGAACATCCTCAAAGTTATCAACCTGCAACCAATTATTCACAGTTAAAATCAATGCCAAAGTTGAACTAAAACAATCTAGCATGCAGATAACAAACAAATATACAGTATACAATACATAAATATTTATTATGTAGACAACCTTTAGAAAATAAGCCCCTCTGATTTGGTATTGGCTTTCTGTTTTAAGATTCGCCAATCCCAGTAGGATCTCTTGAATTTTCAACCGATCCACAACTGGAATAATGTTCTTAAACGGATCAATCACACAGCAATCCGGCAGTTCACCTATATACCTGATGCACAAACAGATTTATATTATATATTTACTAGAAGAGTTATTTGAACTTATAAACTCGTTGAGTCTTAACTCATGAAGCTTGAATTGAAACAGAGGTGGGTTACCTCTGTAATTCCTGCATTCTAGTGGTGTAAATAATATGATTATCACAAGAACTGCTTCTTTCAATTGAAGAAATTTCATCGGTTGCTTTATGAATAACAATATCCACTTTTTTCAACTGATTCAGCATCGGGAGGTCAAAGGTGAGAGGCAGAAATATTAACCCGTTTTTGGTAGGGCTTAATGGAAACGCACCTCTCTGCAAACAAAACATAATATATTTTATATTTCAATACTGTAATGACAAAAAGGTAAACTTTTCAATGTTATTTGTAAGGTGTTTTTTTTACTAATTAGAAGTGAAAAGTTCTCACCTTTGCAAAGTCTTGTTCTCGAGAAGGCTTCATAACATAACCGACAACCACATTATCCTCACTACACTGCTTGAAAGAATAAAAACATATATAAACAAAAGAAAAAACATAATTATGGATTCTTTTTGACATTCAAGACATAGAAACAACAATTATTACCTTTCTATTCAACTCAGATATTATCATCGGCAACTCTTCTAGTCTATTTATGAAGATCCCACTTGGATTCTTGTTTGCATCATCACCATCAACATCTAACATAGGTAGATTATTTCACATCTTTACGGATAAAAGCATTGACATATGAGCTAATGAACACATATATTTTTTTTGTGATTTGGCATATATTACTTACTTACAACCACATTCATCCAGCCAGAATTCAAGGATATTGAAACAAGTTCTTCATGTTTGTTTGAAATCACATGCAAAATAGTTTCAACTTTGTTCTCCCAAGCCAGACAAACTGCTTTTACAGTGTCATCCATACATGACGAACTATATATGAAGCGCTCTAATGAGTATTCGCATGCCAGCTTCTCAAGAAGGCTTACCTAGAGTAAGCACATCAAACAGTTAGGTATCAAATGAAGAGCTAATATTTTGTTGTTTCTCTGAGATTCTACAAGTCACTAATGTGTTTGATATGATGATGAAAACTATGTTACTAGGATGATAATCTAAGTTTCTTAGACAAAATTACACAGAAGATTTATATATTTTTCCTGGTAGAAAGGAGTTACAAAATAACTGGAACTAGAGTTTGCAAAGGATAAACTGTTGAGAAAATAATAAGATATATAAAAAGAAGCTAATCCCGATTTGATAAGAAATACATATATATGATTCAATGATCAACTGATGAAAAAAGCATGATATGATCATAGGATAGTAGTACCTTTGGTTGAGAAAGATCAGCTGCATACAACAACCCCTGCAAAAAAGAAAGAATAATGAAGAGTTAAACGCAATGGATCAAGTGATTACTACAACAATTGATTATGAATGCACATTGATCCAAACACACACCCCTTAATTTAGGGCAAAAAGAAGTGAATTTGTTTAGGTTAAAAATAGGAGGAGGAAGAAAGAGTTACAGTGGGAATATTGGAATGTTGAAGCTTGGAGAGTAAATAATGAGCTCCGGATCCAACGGAGTCCATTATTATAATTACAGAGCTGTGGAGCACAATACCACGGACTCCGGCCATCGAATTTGAATCTCAGTGATGGTAATATGATTGATATTAGAAAAATGATGATGAAGAATTGGAGGCTACATCGTCATCGACTGACCTGCCAATAGCCCAGCTCCATCTATGCTTTTATTCCATTTCTTCATCAACACCTGGTGGAAGAAGTCCCACAATAACAAACCTTTACTTTACATTCATTATCATTTTTAATATTTTATTAAAAACACTTTCTGGATTATTTTAATTTCTATAATATATGAATCAGCCTTGTGAGCTTGACAACAATACAATAATGGTTTCGAGTCAATATTCATATACATTCTTTTAAAAAAACAAATACTGTAATTAATTTATTATTTGCGTTTGCTTAGCTTTTCTTAATCTTAGTTTAAAACAAAGCTGACCTGGATAACCTGAATCTCTTGTCAATTTACTTTGGCATAGCTGTTCCCATGTATAATGAATTAGCACTTGAAGAAAGTTTTTTGAATCAGTCAATGTTACCGGTATCCAACAAAATCTAGTACTCAATGTTGATTGTTGAACCCCCTGAATCTTGACTTCAAAGGAAACAAAAACCTTGATTCTTTATACATTAAGCGCATTTGGTTCGTTAAATTCTTAGAAATTGAAATATAAATTTCTTTCTCTTTATGTGTTTGGTTCTCAAAATCTATTTCTATTGGAATTCAATATTAATTTCATTTAGCCCGTGTTTAGTTAGCAAATGAATTATAATCGAAATTCTTTTTAGTTCCATATGACGGATTTCACTATCATTTGAAGATTTGAAAGATTTTACCAAACATGAATAAAATCTCCAAACCCCACCCCATGTTGAATATTTTCCGCATAACAATTATATTTGGATATCCAAGAGTCGTGTAAACACTATCAGATCAAAATTATTTGTGGTTCCCAAATATTTTGACCGGATGAAACTCATATTTGAGAGCAAGAATCCAAGTATGGATTTGTGTATGTTATGATGAACCACAAAAGTTACGTATGATCAAGAAGAATGATATATTATGGTTGGATCAGTTATAGTTATCATAACAACGTGTTTGAAATTCAAAACATCAAAGGATGCTCCTGTGACCCCTGCCAGGGGCCGCCGTCCCTTGGACCCTGTTACCAGGGGCGTTGCCCCCCCCCCCCCCGACCCCCGCCAAGGGGGGAACGCCCCCTTGGAAATAGGATTATAAATTATTATAAGATCAAATAAGCATGCATCCCACACCCGACTTAGTTAGATTCGTATTACAATTAACTTGATCAACAAGTTAATCCCTAATTACACTAAAATCGCTAACACCCCACACTTGTGGAGGCATTCCGATTCATAGATGGTAGTTCACTCCTAGTATGGTTCAGTATCAATACAGGTACGGCAGTGATGCTTGCCGACATCGATGCTAACTAGTGCCGATTAGCGTGTCCAGCGACTATAACTAAGTTATCTACACATCTTGCATGATTTTCACATATGATGTCGGTTATGCCGATTATGCGCCCGACCACCCTAGTAACCGGCTATGAGTATGGCGTCGCCTACGCATTTGAATTTGGTTAGTCGGTAGTGCGCCAGTCACCAGTTAATGCATCTAACTCCAATTAATGTATCAGGTGTACGACGTCGGTAAATCATCTAGTGCATGTAACGCTTGTATCAGTTAAGTGCCCGACAATGGTAACCAGCTACGCATATGACGTGGATTACGCTTTTGACATTGGTTACAAGGTCAATGCATGTAGTTGATTACGCGTTCAACTCTAGTAACACATTAGACACTGGTAGCGCATCCGGCTCCGGTGCACATCTAAACCTGGTTGATGTATCAGATGCACGGTGATGGTTACGCGTCCGATGTTGGTGGTGTGTCTAGTTTCGTTTAGTGTGTTAGACATCGATTACACGTACGGTAGGTTATGTTCGTACGGATTCCAATAATTTTATTAATACCACTTCCTTTGGAAACTTCCACAAACCAGACAAGTCTCAGATACAAAATCCTTTTTTAAATTCGAATTACTTTAAATTCCATTTTCTTTTGGAAAGTTTAGATTCCAAATATATATTTGAAGTTCCAATTTATTTGATGGATTTCTATTCACACAAAAAGAATTCGCAAACTAAACGGACAATGTGATTCATGTCGCAATGATCTTGACTTAAGAAAGGCATATTATTATTGATCATTGTTTGTTCTCATTCGCTTTTAATCCAAGTTTGACTTGTTCCAAGTGTTGTGTCAAAAAAATATAAAAAAATGTAATGAAAGTTTCAAGTTTGCTTTGTTATATACAACTTAGAAGTTAAAACAAACTAACTTTTTCCAACTTCAAATTTCTTGTTAAAAGATTACATAAACATAATCAATAGATAAACAAAGGATGATAACCGACACGGGATCCGACCGTTTTGACCTAAAAAGTTAACCATTTAAGAACATAAAGCCAGCACTTTATCAAACTTATCATCTTTTAATCAAAACTCATAAAATACAACAACAATCAAACCCAGCGAGAACTCCCACCAATAACAAGGCCATCGGTAGTGTTTAGGGAGGGCGGGATGCTAGTTAAAGTTAAATCAATTACATGAATTCTCAACTAACAATATAGGAAATAAATCAAACAATTCATGTCTAACAATTGGAACATAGACGATGGATTATAATTACAAACTAAACCCTAAACGTATAGGTGATCAAAGTGAATTCGCCGCTCATAATGTTGTTGAAATCTTCAATCGACTTAGAACCGAGATGAATTACAAATCGAAAGCCTTTCATTATTGTATGATAGCTCCCAAAATCGCCTCTTGGATCCCTCTACTTGGATGGTTAAAGAGAATTCTGAAACATGGTGCTTACCTATTACAACTAGGGATGGAAAATGGTACCGAGTACCATCAGTACCAATTTGATACAGAATTTTTGAGGTTTTAGGATCGGTACAACACCGGTATTGGTATTTTCTTGGATTTTTGCCTTCAGTACCGGTACCGTACTGTAGCGAGTATTTTCGGTACCTGTGCCACCGTACCAGTACCCATATCTGGGAATTTTATCTACCAGTACCAAGATCATTCGTACTTAAAACCTTGGTTAGTTAAGCCAGTCAGTTTGCAAAATGAAGCTGACATGGTTGACGGGTACGATCAGATAGCCGAAGGGTATGGTTTGAATGCTTGGTCGTAGGGTACGACTGAGGCGTAGTCTAGGCCCCATTTTCATTATAATACGCTTGATTTGCATCTGAATACTCCTCAAACTAGTACTTAGGCGTAGGGTACACCAAATGAGCCATAGTGTACAACCTGGAGCAGTTTTCCTCCATAAACTCGATTCACAAGCATGCTAAAATCCCATCTCTTATGCCATCTTTCTCTACAACCTACAAATATAAAAAATAAAACAAAGTAACCGTATTAGATGCAAAACAAGATGAAACCGTTTACTTTAACCCTGATAATTTGTGATATTAACCATCCCATCAACCATGTCGTAAGAATCATCCCGTAAATGTCTTATTTTTTTCTTTTATGGTACCGACCATGTCGTAAGAATAATCCCGTGAACGAATTATTTTTTTCTTTTCTGGTACTGATAGAAAATTAAGCCGAATCATCAGTTCGTCACTCCTGAATAACATGAATTGAAAATAGGAGAAACATCTAACCATTTAACAATAACATTCCACATTCTGGAAGCCATCTCGCATTCACCAAAAACGCATTGAAGCACAAAGGACTAAGAATTGTCGGTATGTCACCTCCCTAATCAACCACGCCAGTCTAAGAGGAAGATGATTGAGAGATCCTCCATCCAAGAATGTTTACCTTGATAATCATATAACGATTCTATATAGTGGGTGAGACGTCATCCAGAAACACCATTGTCACACCCCAACCGACGACGTAATATATCGGGGGCGAGACATTGATTGCTCATAAGCTCAAGACACCATGAAAAATGACAATAATTATTTAATTTATTGATACACATGGTACAAAGTTTACAATTTGTACATACAAAACAAACTTAAAAAACCTAACAAGAACTAACTTTTTATTTGATAACTTAAAAGTATTCTAAATTGTCTTCAATCTTGCCAATCTAATAAGCAATTATATCCGTAGCATGTATAGAAATAGTGAGGGTCAACTAACGAAGTAGTTAGTGAGAATACATAAGTTTTGTATAGTTATATAATAAAATTGTACAACTTGCATGTAAATGATGATAACTACAAACATTTATAAATATGTTACAATAACTAATAGATGTGGACCCGTTCACTTGGTACAAAACCAAACTACTGGGGTAAGTTTATGATCCTACTAGATGAGAATAGATGAAGCCAAACCAAAAACTAAACACATAAACACATAATCACATGCCATAAATCAAGCAATAGTCAACATAAACATGCAATTGAGTTGTGTTTGTATAGATGTGGTTAAAACATGAGTATTTAATACTAAACACATGTTATCCCTGAAAATGTAAAAATGAAAAAAAGTGGTATGTAAACTCACATTGATTGGTGAATGAAAAGATCGGGTATCTGGTTAAGCTTGGGCGAGTTCTAACGAGTAATCCCTAAATAAAAGAAATTCTATATTTGTTTAGACTATGAATTTCAATACGATGTTGTTTTGGTCAAAAATTACCGAAGCAATTTAGTGATCAAACTTAGAATGTGAGGTAGTGTGTTCTTCACAAAATGGACAAGTATTTGGAGTAAAGTAAAGGGTTGACACGAGATATAGCCAGGAAAAACCCTTGATCCCTGTAAGGATCTCCGGCGAAAAACCTCGAGAGGGGAAAACTGTATGCCTACCTTAAAATTATTATTAATCGAAAAAAGTGTTACAACTTGAGAAAGAGTGTTGATCGAAGCTAAAGTTACAAAGAGTGAATTTATTGGGTGTGTGAGATGTGTTCCCTAATCGATCAACAAAGCCTCTATTTGTAATAAAGCTAAAAAACTAACATCCCTATTAATCCGGTCTTTATCTTGTTCTCTACTCCTAGCCGTTAAGGCTGTTCTTAACGTGTCTTTATCTAATACTCTGACTTTCAAGTAAGCCTTGGCATACTAGTCGTTGCATTATAACCCTCATGGAGTAACCTGCATGTATAATTAGTAAATAGAAGTAACTGGCTCTGATAATGTTGGAGCTTCACTCGGTCATCACTCATATCCGTTATAATTCTTTTGCACACAGTTTTCTTTAGTAATTTAGTGAGTCTTTATGGTTATTAAATCACCAATGGTTACCTTCAAGAATAAGTCAAAACCAAGATCGAAATTGTCTGTGAAGCTCTTTGAATGGATGAGGTATGCTTAAGTAACAAAGAAGTTGCAATTCCTTGTATACTTGGATTATTTTCAAGCATTATTAATTTGATTGAAAACAATTTGTAATATGAATTTTTAAGTGTCAAAGGTTAGACATATATAGGAAGCAGGTTTAAGTATCCTATTATGATACAAAAAGCTTTAAATGTTTTCATGTAAAGATAGATTTTTGCTAAAAATTCAAACATTCATCAAATCCTTGCTTAGAAAACTTTTTTTATGAAATAAATAGATTTCTTTGAATCTCAATATGAATGCCATGAGTTAGCTAACTGAGCTTCCTCAAAAACTTAAATCTCAATGTGGTTAAAAGTATACAAATAATGATAACGTGTATAGGTATACATACCTGATATCAACAAAGAGTTTAATTAGTTATGAACCTTTGATAAGCTTGGGTGTAACTAAGCAATTTACTTTTATGTTTTCATGGTGATGTTTGAACAATCTTAGATTTAGGTTTAAAACAACGAATGGTCAAGGTGGAGGGATCCTAAGGGTTTCAGGACAAAACCTTGATCATTTCTAATAAGCTTTGAAAAATATTTTATATCCCTACTGGAGGGATCCTGAGGTTTTCATGACGAAGCCATGTGCATCTAATTTTGATGAATATAATGATTATCTTTCAGCCTTATTTATGCCTATTTACTTTTACATTTATAAAAATGTTGTAATCAAACAGACTATTATCATGAAAATGTTAAGTTGAAAACTATTTTACCAAACCGACTATAAGAAAACAACTTTTAAACATTCATTTAGAAAAGCAAAAGATATTATCATATCTTCCCAAGTATAATTAGCCTTTTGATCGATGCCAGGAGCTTGAGATTTTAAGATGATCAACTTTCAGATGACTATCCTTAGCTTTTCTTTAAGATCCTGTATAATATGTTAGCATAGTATTTTTTTAAGGATTACTACTATAATCAGGTGATCACGAGGATGCTGGGAAAATCCCAAAAATGTTGATAACCTTAAGGGACATATAAATGTCAAAAACTTAATTTAACAATTAAGTGTTAAATGCTTGGGTCAAACCTATAGTATAACATGTTCATGTTATTCCATTAATAATATACTTGAGGATCCAACATAAAGCCTACAATAGTAAAAGTGTCAGCTACTAAAACATACATTGATCCCACTATCTTGAACTATACTTGGATGTCGTGTGCCTAGGAGGAGTGTTCAAACCCAATTCGTAGAAAGGCGAAAACCTTTAAACCTTTGAAGGGATTTATTTCATAAAATTAGAGAGGTTGCCAAACTTCTAGGAATGCATTCACTTTCTTAGTCTGGATCCCGATTTTGTAAAACACTTGAGCCTTTGTGAGGGCGGGTGTTACCTTGACTAACACCCCTCCGATGCTTAAGTCAGTATTGAGATTAAAATAATAATAAGAAGTGAAATAAAGTAAAGAAGTAGGGTCAGAAAACGTACCATATCAAGTTAAAAATAAGATTCTAACTTACATGAAGTAGAGCTTAAGATGAACAACATTCCAAAATCTTGGCAGGATCCTGCCATCCAACATCCTATATTACTTGTAAAATGGTTCATTTAGGGTATGAGCATGGGTATTTATATCCTTAATATCCTCCATAAAGCCCATAATGAGCCCATGACTCTTGAAAGCCCATAATTAAATCCTTGTCTATATTCTTATAATAAATATAATCCTTTATTTATTTTTAGGGGACTCGTGATTTAACGAGATGTTACACATTAATGTAACCAGCTTTAGTAAATATCTAACATCTTTTAGACACTAATCGAAACTAATTGACCCAATCTGAAAACTAACCATATAAATGAAACCGATTAACCAAAAACGATTAGTTAATTTGGTTGAGGCTTGTGCACGTCCCTAGTTTTAGAACATATTTTTCAGGTCTGGAATGATAAACTTAGAAAGGATTATTGACTTTGGGGTTTGTATCTTGGCTTTAATTAGAAATTGAATTACCGTGTAACACACTTAAGTTTTGTTTTAATGTTATGTAATGACGTGTTTTAGTTCATTCTCATTAAACGATGTTGTTTGATACCCATATAATTCGTACCTTGTAATTTGTGTGTTTTATGGGGTGTAAAAGAAACATCTAAATAGTTCTTGACATATTTATATTAACAAAAACACAATTATACAAAAGTTGGACCGATTACAATAAATTCCATTGATATATTCTGATATAAAAATAGTTTATGAGATTTGATTAATTTAATATAGAGATTATATCAGTTTTCTTTAGTGTATCCTTACTAACAATCACATTATTAATCCTTAAATGATCCTTCTCTTTACATACATACATACATACATACATACATACATACATACAAACCTCCGATTTGTAGGTTCTTTTGTTTGTTTATAGATTCGTATATGAACAAATAGCATATATACACATATGTAAGTATATATGAATAACATGTGTATGTGAAGCCTGAGAGCATCCACAATAAGGCCATATTTACAATGTGGTTTTTGTATGTCAAGTTGTCACTTGCCTACCAATCATTATCTTTCTTAACCCCTTAAAAAAGAATTTCAATCACCTCTGTACATACATACATACATACATACATACACACATACATAGAAACATACATATATACACACATACCTCCGATTTATAGGTTCTTTTGTTTGTTTATAGATTCGTATATGAACAAATAGCATACATACACATATGTAAGTATATATGAATAACATGTGTATGTGAAGCGTAAGAGCATCCACACTAAGGCAATATTTACAATGTGTTTTTTGTATGTTAAGTTGCCACTTGCCTACCAATCATTATCTTTCTTAACCCCTTAAAAAAACAATTTCAATCACCTCTTTCATTTCTTCTGGTCATATTTTTTAGAATAACTAATCCACATCACCCTCTCTCTCCTAGAATCACTGTTAAAAACACATATAGTGGATGCTCTAATATAGTTTTTTATATTTTACATGAAGGTATGTAAGGGCTTTGCCCTCAAAAGTTTTGATGTCACATTTACAAAATATACATGTAATGAGATAATAATATGTCATTTGATTATTTGATCATTTATTCATTTTTTTGAAGCATTCCATAGTTTGCCCCTCTCAATCTTGATCAGAACCCTTTGCCATGCCTATTAACTTTTGTGTATTTTAGCATTCATTTTGGTATGGACAGGCTGTGTTGGCCCAAAAACATACCAATTTTCGTTAGTGGCCCATAATAAATACTATTAAACATCACACCACACTCTACACAAAAATATAAACCTAATAAATCATAAACCTAAATCCCCATTTGTTAATTCAATAGCACCACAACGGCCGCCGTCTACAACCCTAAGTGGTAACGATTCATTAATAATGTTAAGAGGAAAAGAAACATCATTTCCGTGTAAGCATTCTTTAATTCTTGTTTCATTACTTGTATATCTTCTATCTTGTTTGGAGTTATTATGGTGAGAGAAATCCGTTTTGATTTTATTGTACGCTTTCAATTATTCTCGAATATAGCAGGCTTACGTGTTATCGGTTTCATAATGCAGGGTCACAACATGTTGATTGTTCATAGGCGCAAAGTATCAGGTACAATATAATGCATATGGTAATGTTAACGTTTACATTTATGAGATTTTTATCCAACTCCATCTTAGTATGTGGCACAACATCACTTGGTGTTGGTTGCTTGTCTATACTCAATTAGTTTGGATATAGAATTTTGCTACTTATTATTAGGGGTGTTAAGAAAATCAAAAATAAAAAAAATGAAATCCAACCCGAAAGCAAAACAAACCGATCTGAATACCTATTCGGATATTATAAATGCAAATCCGAATTAGTTATTTGGATATTCGAATATGAAAATTCTAAAACTTCACTTTATTCGTAGTTTTAGATACTTGCTTAACTCGAATATACATATAACAATTTAAAAGGTGACCTTATGAGTACAAGTTACGTTCTAAGCCCGTAACTTATCGCCATTTTCATGAGTTAAGATTTCTATTGAGATTTCTATTGTATTATGATGGCATTGAATTAAGAATACCTTAACATTGTTCACGAATTAAGATTTCTATTGAATTATGATGGTTTTATTTAGACTTTATGAAAATTTTTACTATTGTGAAATATGATATAATTAACTATAAGTTAGACACCAACCGAGTTAAAGAGTCTTTAAAAACTGATATATGGTAATCTGTAGGGATGTCTTGGACGTATGTAATGAATTTTACTTTCTTTGTAGTTTTATAACATTTTTTACACATAGGCCATCACGTCCGGACCCAAAGGCGTCTGAAAGTAGCAGCTCGCCACTTTCCTTTGACAACAAGAAAAACCGAGGCAGGCCAAGAAAGTCAGAATCTATTTCCTCCTTATAATTTCCACAAATAACATTTATCGTCCCTTCGTTTATTAAACAGTTTGTCACGTGATTTTCAGGTCATCAATGACTGCTCTAAGCCCGACAAAAGCCCTGGAAAATTTAAAGATTCAGGATACAAAAGAAATTCAAAAGTACTAGAAAGGTAGAATACAACACAACAATCATACCTAGTAAATCCGTTAAATAGCAAAAGCTATTAGTATGGTATGGGGGGGGGGGGTTTGATGTAGGAAAACCTTATCTCTATCCACGAGAATATAAAGGCTACTTCCAGATAGAACCCAGGATCCAAAGCAAGAAACATATATATATATATATATATATATATATATATATATATATAGGTATTGGTTTATTTCAGAAGTATTTTTAGTGTGAGAAGTACGAGAAATCAGTTGGACCAATCATAAGTTTTTATTTGTTTATGATTTATTTTAATAATAGGGGTATTCTAGTATAAACAATATTTTCTGTAATTGAAAAGCAACAATAATTTAGGGTAAATCACTAATTTTTTGTTTTGTTTTTTATTTAACTATTTTTATAATATAATAAATGTTATTCAATTTTCAAGAAAATAATCAATATATTACTAATTACAATTATTTCACTTCCTAGAATTAGTCAATCTATTCCTAATGTCAGTTATCAACAAATAAACCCAAATACATGAGGTTGTAGTTCACTTGTGACGTGCAAACCTTACGGTAAAGTTTGTTGATCCTATTCTTTTTTGCATAATCATCTAAATTTATTTTAACAACTTAGTAAATAAATTAGGTGAATGTTATTTGAATACTTAATCATGACAGATTATCAAATGCAAATTGAACAAAAGAATTTCAAACCCATTACATTAATACTTCAAAGTAATCTCAAATCCAAAAAAAAAAATCATAGAATCATAACCTAACTGTATGTTGCTAATGAAATAAACAAAGGTGTTCGTTCATCTAAGAAAACAAACTCAAAAACCACAAAAATAAATAGTCATATCATCTTCATTTTAACCTTAATTAATAATCCAAATTGTCATTCTGAACATAGAACACCATAATGTCGGATATCTTCGTGTTTATGGCAAATAGTGAAATCTTGGCCACATATTTTGTCTTTATAGCAGGAAGTATTTTCAGTTGCTTTGATGTCTCCTCTCATATCCCACAATCACAAGTTTCTTTTCCCATGAAGTTCTCCATATGCCTAATCTCTCCATATGCCTAATCGTAAAAATACTTGACTATACAAAATTATCTTTGGTTGTGTACTTCAATACCAAAAGCCTACACCACAAACCATAAACCTAACACAATCAACATACATCATAAACATAACACAACCAACGTACACCACAAACATAACACGGTTAGCCTACACCACAAACCACGTAACCATACACATTTAATACAGTCTCCTACGCATAACTACAATGGTTCTTATGTAACAAAGCATATACATAACAATAGAAAACTTTTACATCATTGCACAACATCAACGTTCCCTACACATCATCATACCATAGCACAAAAAAACCACATCATCATACACACACAAAAACACAAAAAAAGTTACACATTACACAAACCATAACCTTCTATACATAACAAATAGATTTACCTACACAACTATCCAAGTTCCCTTTCACAAACATCAACAATCAAAACAATTCTAGTTTCTACTACATAACAAACCAAGTTCAACTACACTACTAGCTAACTTAACCTATACGATCTTCCTACACAACTAACCAGGTTCCCTTCATAACATTATCAATCAATTAATTGTACCAAAACTATTCAGGTTTCTCCTACACAACAACCAAGTTCAACAACACCACTAACCAACTAAACCTACACAACCAGCCTAGTTCCACTACACAACAAACAAAGTACATACACAATAACCACAATGAACCTACACAGCCAACCTAGTTCCACTTCACAGGAAACAAAATACATACACAATAAACACAGTGAACCTGCACAGCAAACAAAGTACATACACAACAAACACAGTGAACCTACACAACAAACACAGTGAACCTACACAGCTAACCAAGTTCCACTACGTAACAAACAAATTACATACACAATAAACATAGTGAATCTAAACATCCAACCTAGTTCCACAATACAACAAACAAAGTACATAAACAATAAAAACAGAGTAAACCTACACATTAAACAAACAACATATTTATAACACGTTGACTAGGGAACAAGCCTACATAGAAAATAATCTAGAAATTAACTAATTGGTGGATACACACCGAAGAAACCACATATACAATAAGCATAAAAAAATCAATTTTTTATGTTATGAAATCAACAAAGTAAAAGGAATGACCAAAATAATATATATAAAAAACAAAAAAGAAAAAAAAAGAAAATCCTACACTCCCACGAAAGAAAATTGTTTGTTGTGAAATCAAAGTAAGATAAATCAAAATTTATATTTATACAATACATAGTGTAGGTTTAATTGAAAACAAAATCTATTAGCCCCAACTGATATTATAATGAAAACCCTAGTTTTTTTTTTCAAATCAATTAATGATTCAACAAATTGAAGATCTTACGAATACTATGATAAATTTAGCTATTTATAATTTTAAAAAACACAAAAACGAGGATATTTTTACCTGGGAGTTATGCTTTATCGCCAGAAACCTAAGAAAAATTTCAACAATCGATTGCTGTAGAATGCCTTCTTAAAACCTCATAACCAATCAATCGACCTACAGATTCTGGTGTTTGAATTTTGAGATTGAAATATTATTGCAATCTTAATATTTAGGGGTAATTCAAGCTAATTTGTAAGAATCAACTATTAATTGTAAACGTATGTTATAAAAAGTCGGACCAAACTACCCTTTTTATTTTAAAAGCCTTGCTTATATATTACAATAATGCCACTATCATTATTCACCATTGATTAGACAAATCTGGCAAGATATATGAAAACACATATCATTTTGTTACATAAAAATGCATATATATTTTTTGGTTAACAAAACTGTCTAGATGGTAATAATACAAGAAGTGGAATATTTCATTCTTGTTGCGATACAATGTGCAACCTGTTGCAGTTTATGCTCATATTGGTTGGGCCTCACGCTGGAAACTCTTCATCGACATACTGAAATGTATATGTTTTTTTTTGTTAATAGAACTGTCTAGATGGCTATAAGCTAGGAAGTGGAATACTTTGTTCTTGTTGCGATATTATGCTCAGCCCATCGCAGTTTGAAGCTCATGCTGGTTGGGTCTCACGTTGGAAACTCTTCATCAAAATACACTTTAGTTTTTTTTAATGCTATCTTATGATGTGTTTTAGCTCATTCTCATTAAAAAATGTTGTTTTAAAACCATATTAGTTGTACCTTGTAATATGTGTTTTAAGAGGTTGTAACAAGAAACATCGGAATGGTTCATCAACAAATTTAAAAAACGTCGAAAACACAATTACACAAAAGTGGAATCGAATACAATAAACTCCATTTATATATTTTGAAAAAAAAATTAGTCGAGGATGTTTGATTAATTAAATATAGAGATTATAATGGTTTCTTGAGCATCTTCTTGCTAACACAATCACATTATTTTCCTTCAATGATCATTGGGATACATACATATATACATAGATACATACATACATACATACGGTTTTGGTAAAAATTACCGAAGTTGTAAAAAATTACCGAAGTAATCAAGTGATCAAACTTCATAAGTGAGGTAGTGTGTTCTTCTCTAAAATGGTAAACAAATAAGGTAAAGTAAATGGTTGACACATGATGTAGCGAGGATATACCTTAGATCCTGGTGAGGATCTACGACAAAAAACCTCTAGAGGGAAATGCTATCCGGTTGTCTCATATTTATTAATGTAAAAGATGACTACAGATTGAGAACCAGTTGCAAACGATGTCTAGAGTATAGTGTCGAGTGTTGTGAGTGAATACAATGTTTCATATACCGTTAGCAAAGCCTCATTATATAGAAAAAGAAAATAACAAACTATGTGATAAATCCGGAATCCCTAGCCTTGCGACCTTTGTGAGACTCCTTCCTCTTCTTCCACATGAATATTGGCTAGTCATCCAATATTCAAGAAATAATTAGTCATACTAGCCGTTAGGTTATTATATAGATGAGTAACTGTAACAACTCGAGATTTTAACTTATTATTTTAATAATCGTTACCCGACGCATTTCCATGTTCGGGTTATTTTTGATAAAACATCGCGTTTATTGAGATATTTAATTATCATAATATTATTGTTTAATTTGTTTATTAATATATATATATATATATATATATATATATATATATATATATATATATATATATATATATATATATATATATGCAACTTTCATGATATTACCATTTAACCCTTAAACTAAACTTTTACCCAATAATGGATCCACCCTCAACCTTCAGGGACTAAAATGTAAATACTATATATATATTATTATATTATATTTGTTATCCAGAAACCCATGACCCGTACCCATTTACCCAAGACCCGTTTATTGACCCGTTTAGCAAACTTTAGCCTCAATTCTCGTCATATACATGGATATCAAATCATAGGCTTTTTAATCTTGCATAAACGATATCACCGACATTCTAATTATGTTATATCAATCAATAATGATTTGTAATTCCTATTTAAATAAACCGCTACAAACCCGTTTCTTATTATTCAAGAAAATGAACATTATAATTCAATTAAACCTAAGCATACGATCTTCGAAACATTGCGAATCGAACCCCTTTATTCAATTATATTATTGTTGCTGCTACTTCCCGTTCTGAACTGCCCTTTGGCCGTCGACATATCGATCATTTATCCACCATTGAATCATCGTTAAAGGTAATGATTATATTCATAAAACTCGCCTTTTATCAATCTATCATAGCCCTAACATCAATTGGATAAAATTAACGGATTGAACGAGATTTGAATTGCTAGGGTTCTTTGTTTGATTTGGGTCCGCGTCTATGTTGTATACTTTACCCGTTTCTGGATTTTACCAATTGACACCCTAGCCCAGATGGCTAGGGTGGGGATGTTAAGTCGCTGTGTGGCTGGGGGCGCATGTTCGAGCACCCCCAGTTTGTTTTTATTTTTCATTTTTTTTGTAATAAGCCATTTAACCAATATATTAATATATTTAACAATTTAAATTATCACATAAATATTATAAATATAATAATAAACCAATATTTTGTATAAAACCGACATATTAAACCGATCTTTTTCCAAACTTTAGTTAAACGCCACATATATGTGTGTATATATTTATATCTATATGTTTATGTATGTAATAGATTATTAAAAGTTTTATTATATAAAAAAAAGGGTTTTAATCTTAAATATATATATATAATAAGATATTGTAAATTATGTATATAAAAAATATAGTTTAATTTTTTATAGGAGTTCATATTTTATATGTAATAATATATCTATTATTTAAGATATTTATTTAAAAAGAAATCTGTATTAAATAATAAAAGTGCTTATAAATACATTAAACGTATTTGTAGTTTTAAACATTTCAAACTGACCTTTTTATATAAACTATCGAGTTTTACAAATATTTATTTAAGTATTCTAACTATTTTATATGATTAAGCCATATTATAAAACTTTGATCATAAAATTGATAAATCCAAGTAATATTAAACTTTCGTAAGAATATGCTTGATCATCAATTCCCAATTCTCAGTCTAATTCTAGATTCGTCATTTAAGTTATAGTTATTTATTCCGCAACTATTGTTACTTAGGATTTCTCATCGATAACTTCCGAAGAGCGTAACGCTTGTTTACTACTATTCTTAAGGAATTCGTTTATATTTTGCTTATTGCTAAGGTGAGTACCACATACTCCTATTTTACTTCTTTTTCCACATTTTGGGGACATATGTGTAAATTATATTTCTCATATATACTTATACTCAAAACTGCAACTATTGTCTTATGTGTTAACAACTTATACCTTACTTGCTTATGTGCTTAGATGCTTTATATGCTTTCACATTCGGAGAGGTCCAACATAATCGCAGAATAGTATGATCATACACCAGTCGTTATAGCCTTTGTGCTACTTGACATCTCAGTTATACTTGCTCATTTGGTTAATTTGTTATTCTCATATGACTTGTTGCAATACTTATTTTTATATATATACTATATGTACATTTAAACTGGTGTGTTGCTCACTCAACATGTGTTGTTGACAAAATTCTATTTTATACGCATATGCAGGTTATCGTAGGAATTTAATGTAGGTTGGTGAAGACTTAGTGAAGAATTTAAGTTATAAAATAATTAATCAAGATAATTTGTGATATAAGTTTTATTGTTGTATGATTATGGATTATGTATTTGTTGTATTTGATTTATTTGAAAACTTAATTTAATTAATAGATATTATCATTTTGATAATGCATGATAGTAACCTTTGAAAAGCTGTGAGCAATCAGTTCGCGCCCCGGCATTTCCGCCGTAGGTTGGGATATGACGGTTGCCTGCAAGAAAAAAACAATTATAACATTTATACGGTTAGTTTAGGATACCTGAGCTCATCAAGGATCCCGATTACCAGGATACTCGTTAGGATCACCTATGAATTAAAATGTGCCCTAACAATTGCCCCAAGAATATGACAGCTGTAATGCAAATTATGAGAACTGAGAACCGTAAGGTAACACACATTAGCGGTTCTGAGGCACCGGTTTGGTTCCGGTTCCTCGGTTTCGACGATTCCGAAACGATTTTTTGCTCACCCCTTGATAAACCACTATATTTATTCCATCAAATCCCATTTATCACTCCACCGTCTCTTTAATCCATATAATATTTCCACCTTTCTTTCTTCTTTTAGGGTTTTTACTTTCGTTTTCTCGGTCAGATAGCTAGGAGGAGAACTAGATCTTCATCCACCACTGGCGAGAATCCCCATTCCGAGTTCACCTGCCAAGAGGTTCTTGTTGATCGCGCTTCAGATACATGCAATTTCCCGAATTTGAACGTGATAACGTTGCAATCCAGCAACACTATCCTCAGGGAATCGTTTTTCATCATTTCGACAGGGAGTTCGTTCCGTCTTCGTCTTTAAGACGTGGGTTTTCTTCCTGGCATACCTTTTGCCCTTGGTTTGAGCTATCATTTCCCATGTGACACCTCGCATTTTCAGGCAAACTCCGTTAACATATACTCCATTATCTCAAACATTCATGCATAACATTTACAAGAGTCGGTAACGAGTGACACACTCAAGTCAGTACATACGCGTTGGTGATAAATTTCGAACCCGGATACGATTATAAGTGATTGTGCATACATGCGTTATATGATTATTTGTGTTATGTGTGCATGCATTTTAATATTATAATTAGGTAATACTAAAAAAAATATTTACAGAGCGCCGCGCGGCTCATAGTGTGGAGCCTCTGCCGCCGCGTGGCTCGAGGGATGCCAAAGTCGGGATTTTTTGTATTTAAACGATTTTTGAAACCCTAGAGCACCCATAACCACCTCAATCGTTTTTGGAGGTCTTGGAGTGTGTTGGATGTGTTAGCGTTTATCCTTACGTAAAAAAATCATTGTTTGTAAGTATTCATTGTTTTCTTGATTTGTTTCATGTTATTTGGATGTTAAAAGAGAATTTCTTGAAAATTCTCTGTGATGTAGTTGTTATAAGACTTATGTGAAAGATGGTTGATGATGTAGGGCATTATGGCTGGTGTAAAAATGATTTTGTTAGGGTTTGATTGAAATCCGATATTCTGACAAAATTTTACTCGTGTATGGTTTTGCATGTAACTCGATAAATAATGCTTGTTTTTGATCAATTCGTGATTTGATCACGTTCTACATTGATCTAGTTTTCCTAAAGTTATAGTTTGAAATATTTGGGCGAGTTCTTGATACTTTTTATGATTTTACAAACCCATAGGTCAATCTGTTTTGCAAAGTTTGATTCTGCCCTATTTTCCCGACATCATAACTTGATTGTGACAAAGCCAAATGGGTTAATTCAACTTCTAAAAGTTTATACTTTAAGTCAAGAAATTAACCCAATTGGCCTTGATTGAATTGGTTTGTGTTAGTGTTTAGCCTAGTCTATACTTTTTGTTATGCAAACTGATGAATTATCCATACCTACTTGTAATGATTGAATTGTTGTGAATGTTTTACGCAAGAAAAAAATATAATAAAAATCTTGAGAAACCCGATTCATACATGCGTCTTTGGTAATTTTTGTGGAAATGATTTCAAAGGGATGCTTAGTTAAATAAATTAGTTTCTACATGCGAAAATCTATCTACAATATTTCTTGATTAGATTTTGAAATATTTAATAATTGCTTGATGTTTGGATGATGTTGTGACATAGGATGCATGTTAGAATAATTTTGACTGTCCATATAATATTAATCACCAACAAGTCTTCGGGTCAGGTCCATGTTTGTATGTGGGTAGTTACGTTAGTCTTAGGGTGTCGTATTGCTAAACACATCCTCATATCTTAACACTTGTACTAGGTATTGGCTAGGCGGACACACTTTCTTTCTTTAAGCATGTCCGTGGGATCTCATTAGCGTACTTAAGGTGAGTTCATACTTTTCTTATTTTCTTTCGGGGAGAATGTACCAATATTTTATGATATATGTTTTCGGGGAGAAAACACAAACTATTTTCCTATACTTGTTTTCGGGGAGAAAACACGGATAGCCTTACATAATGATTTCTGGAGGAAACGTATCGACGCGTTTTAGATTTTTCGTAAGTTCTTATATATCACAAGTTTATACTAGATGCCCTTATATCACTTAAAATCCTTACATTACTTTGAACCAACAGGATGGGATCGCGAGGTTATACTGAGTAGTTTACTGGGTTTGACAAACCCCACTCGGGCTAGTCGTGATAGCATGGCTGTGATGTCATAAAACGAGTGTTATATTTACATGACTTTTATACGCCAGTGCTGGTTATAGACCTGGTAAGAAGGCATACATACATTGAGCTTCGGTTCAACCGTCTAGTTGATAGTAAATGGGTTAGCTACCGTGATATATTTTTAAATGTGCTAAATCTACTTATACATATTACATTTATCATTTTATTTATTATAACTTAGGAACTCACCAACCATGTGTTGACACTTGAGTATTGATACTTGCCCAAGTCGCTGGGTAGTGGTAGGGAGCGGAGCACGTAACATGAATTCTTGGAGTTTTCATTATTACATGGACTTTGTTTCGTTTTCTTGTAAGACTCATGGGTTGTGCATGTGATACTTTTTTCAAGAATGTTTTTAATTTACGCTTCCGCAATACCTTTTGAACAATTTGATTATTTTTGTAACTCGTGTTTTGATGAGGGTTAAACCATGATTTAAATTATGTTTTGAATATTTTAAATTGGTTGTGTGGTATAACAAATGATCTAGATCTTTGTATGTCACACGCCTCACGGTAAAACCCTGTTAGTCGAAATTTGATGGTGTGACTTCTCGCCTTTCTGGTGCCATGATCAAAGCCATGAAGAAGAAGTCTCAAGAGTTTGATCAACTGAAGATGATCATGAGAAGCTCAAAGGTTCGCTTTCCAAGGAGATGGGGACTACAGAAAGAACCTTCAGCTAAATGTCGCTCTTTCCACCTGCCGGGCTAAGATTAACCTGATGGAGAAAGCTCTTGACCCTGCTAATGCCAAGACTACCTGGGATCTCAAGGGTTTGAAGGCTAAGGCATTGAAGCTTCGTGTGGAGACGAGTCAAGCTCCTGAAAAGGATCTGGATTAGGCAAGCAAGGCCAGAGATGGAGCTGAAGGTGAGGCAAAGGAAGTGGAGGCGGAAGCTGTGAAGGATCCTGCTGATGGGGCGATAAAAGATAACGAAGACAAGGCATGAGCCCCGTATTTCATGTTTTTATGGTTTCAATATGGTTGTACTAAGACAATATTCTTTTCTACTTTTGTGTTGATGCTTTTGAACAATAGTACTTTAGGTTTTAAGATAAATGATGGACATGGTGGAGGGATACTGAGTTTCAGGACGAAACCTTGGCTGTCACATTATAATTTAAGAAAACTTTTATGATATTTCTGATGGAGGGATCCTGGATTCTAAGACGAAGTCAGGAATATCACATTTTGATTAATATGATGGTATCTTAAGTTTCAGTCTACTTGTTTTTATGCTGGGAAATCTATTGTAAATCTTAATGTGTTAAGACTTATAGAAATACTTGTAATAATTGCTAGCTTGAAGTTTCGTTAAAAAAATTTTGAAACTAAAGTCATAACTCTGAAAGAATTTTTCACCACTTATTCTAGAAAAGTAAAATGTACCAACCCAAAAGAGATAAAAATAAATTAAAGAGCCAGCTGTAAAAACTTTACACTTTGGAGGTAATCAACTTTGATAATTTATCTTAATTGATCCTTGGGATCCTACAAGATACATTAAAATGATATCCATCAGATATAATTTGATGATCCAGAGGATCCTGGTGAAAATCCTTTATTATAAGTACTTAAGAAACACATAAGTGTTAAATTCTTGGGATAAGCCAAAAACTGGGGTTACACTAAATAATCGCGAGTGACATGTAAATGTCATAACCTAACTTAAATACTTGGGACAAGCCACGGTCGTATAACATGTTCATGTTATTCAATTGATAATATACTTGAGGATTCAACATGTAGCCAATAACAACGAAAGTGCCAGCCATCGTTAAATGAACTGGTCCAACCATCTTGAACTACATGTAGATATCATGCACCTAGGCGGACTGTTTAAACCCAATTCTTAGAAAGGTGAATACCTGTAAACCTTTGAAGGGATTTATACCTTAAACTTAGAGAGGTGGCCTAACCCCTATGAATGCATTCACTTTTTTTGTCGGGATATCGATTCTACGAAACACTTAAACCTTGGTGAGGGTAAGGGTGATGCTTAAGGCAGTTGTAAGGCCCAGAGCCCGGTGTCCTACTTTTGCATTGGATTTAATCATAAACACAGTTCTAAATATCAGATTGGATTAAAACTTTTCGCGAAATATAAAAAGTCAATCATTACATAACATTCCAAATATTGTCTTAACATCGTTCAAACTTGTCCTTCAAATTAAAACATAATAAAATATGACGTCATAACATCCCTCTCAAGATGCCAACTTCTTTAGTCGAGTGTGATGTGTCTCCCTCAAGCTAGTTACCTTAACCTATTTACATGTGTGCATACTAAAAGTCAGCTACGCTGAGTGAGTTCTAGTTAAACAGGCAACACACATTACACTTACATATTCATATATTCGAAGACACATATTGTATACTTAACTTACCATTCATTCATACACACATACATTCTTACTTTATTACTTTCACACTTTCATATTTTTCTTAATTTCCCTCTTTCTTGCTTTATCTTACTAATACATACATAACAATTTCTACATTTTAAAGAGCATTCGCCCTAATTCCTTGAGTTTTATTATGTCCCGGTTCCCTCTCTGCCTCGGATATTAATAGGGTACGGTTCCGCAACACCTTTTGAATAATTTAGTTTTTTTTGTAACTCGTGTGTTGATGAGGGTTAAACAATGATTTAAATTATGTTTTAATTATTTTAAATTGGTTGTGTGGTATAACAAATGAGCTAGATCTTGGTATGTCACACGCCTCACGGTAAAACCCTGTTAGTCCAAATTTGATGGTGTGACTTCTCGCCTTGCTGGTGCCATGATCAAAGCCACGAAGAAGAAGTCTCAAGAGTTTGATCAACTGAAGAAGGATCATGAGAAGCTCAAAGGTTCGCTTTCCAAGGAGATGGAGGACTACAGAAAGAACCTTCAGCTAAATGTCTTTCTTTCCACCTGCCGGGCTAAGATTAACCTAATGGAGAAAGCTCTCGACCCTGCTTTTACCAAGACTACCTAGAATCTCACGGGTTTGAAGGCTAAGGCATTGAAGCTTCGTGTGGAGACGAGTCAAGCTCCTAAAAAGCATCTGGATTAGGCAAGCAAGGCCAGAGATGGAGCTGAAGGTGAGGCAAAGGAAGTGGAGGCGGAAGCTGTGAAGGATCCCGCTGATGGGGCGATAAAAGATAACGAAGACAAGGCATGAGCCCCGTATTTCATGTTTTTATGGTTTCAATATGGTTGTACTAAGACAATATTCTTTTCTACTTGTGTGGTGATGCTTTTGAACAATAGTACTTTAGGTTTTAAGATAAATGATGGACATGGTGGAGGGATACTGAGTTTCATGACGAAACCTTGGCTGTCACATTATAATTTAAGAAAACTTTTATGATATTTCTGATGGAGGGATCCTGGATTCCAAGACGAAGTCAGGAATATCACATTTTGATTAATATGATGGTATCTTAAGTTTCAGTCTACTTGTTTTTATGCTGGGAAATCTATTGTAAATCTTAATGTGTTAAGACTTATAGAAATACTTGTAATAATTGCTAGCTTGAAGTTTCATTAAAAATTTTTTGAAACTAAAGTCATAACTCTGAAAGAAGTTTTCATCACTTATTCTAGAAAAGTAAAATGTACCAACCCAAAAGAGATAAAAATAAATTAAAGAGCCAGCTGTAAAAACTTTACACTTTGTAGGTAATCAACTTTGAGAATTTATCTTAACTAATCCTTGGCTTCCTACAAGATACATTAAGATGATATCCATCAGATATAATTTGATGATCCAGAGGGAAAAATCCTTTATTATAAGTACTTAAGAAACACATAAGTGTTAAATACTTGGGATAAGCCAAAAACTGGGTTACACCAAATATTCGCGAGTGACATGTAAATGTCAAAACCTAAGTTAAATACTTGGGACAATCCACGGTCGTATAACATGCTCATGTTATTCCATTGATAATATACTTGAGGATTCAACATGTAGCCAATAACTAAGAAAGTGCCAACCATCGTTAAATGAATTGGTCCAACCATCTTGAACTACATGTAGATATCATGCGCCTAGGCGGATTGTTTAAACCCAATTCTTAGAAAGGTGAATACCTGTAAACCTTTGAAGGGATTTATAAACTTAGAGAGGTGGCCTAACCCCTATGAATGCATTCACTTTCTTAGTCGGGATACCGATTCTACGAAACACTTACACCTTCGTGAGGGTAAGGGTGATGCTTAAGGCAGTTGTAAGGCCCAGAGCCCGGTGTCCTACTTTTGCGTTGGATTTACTCATAAATACAGTTCTAAATATCAGATTGGATTAAAACTTTTCACGAAATATAAAAAGTCAATCATTACATAACATTCCAAATATTGTCTTAACATCGTTCAAACTTGTCCTTCAAATTAAAACATAATAAAATATGACGTCATAAAATTCCTCTCAAGATGTCAACTTCTTTAGTCGAGTGTGATGTGTCTACCTCAAGCTAGCTAGCTTAGCCTATTTACTTGTGTGCATACTAAAAGTCAGCTACGCTGAGTGAGTTCTAGTTAAACAGGCGACATACATTACACTTACATATTCATATATCCGAAGACACATATTGTATACTTAACTTACCTTTCATTCATACACACATACATTCTTACTTTATTACTTTCATACTTTCAAATTTTTCTTAATTCCCTTCTTTCTTGCTTTATCTTACTAATACATACATAACAATTTCTACATTTTAAAGAGCATTCGCCCTACTTCCTTGAGTATTGTTAGGGCCCGGTTCCCTCTCTGCCTCGGATATTAATAGGGTACGGTTCCCTTCTGCCTCAAATATTATTAAGGTCCGGTGCCCTTCTACCTCTGAATTTATTAGGGTTCGGTTCCCTTATGCATCGAATAACCATATAACCATACATTATCCTCGAAAATTATTAGGGTCCGGTTCTTTATTCATCGGATAACCATACAACCATACAATAGATATACATATGTTCATATATGTTTACTTGTATACCTTTAATTCTATCCACATTCATTCATTATTTCAATATCATTCATATATCATTCATAGACGTTCAAATAGCATACACTTACCCCGTAAGGAAAGTGTATTAACTAAGCACATAGGAGTATGCACAAAACCCCAAAAAACATAACAAGGAATGAGGCTAGAAACTTAGCTGAATTCGGTTCCGTTCTGAGTTTATGGTCACACCTCTTCTCAACTGGTCACAACCAGCTGTGTACAATTTACAAAGGGAACTCAACTACTCCTAGCAAGAATCATATTTTTAAGTTAGTAAAACCCCTAACGAACGGGGGTGGTCCGGGGGCAGTGCTTTTGGAAGCGGGGTTCTATGGGCGGCAGCCGTAGCAGGGTCCAAGGGGTAGAGCTCCTGGCTGGGTAGTTATGTCTCATTCTTAAGTTTAAACTGAAGTTTAAACGGATCGAGTTTCATTTGAGTTGTGTCTCATTCTGACCGAGTTTCATTCTAATTAAATCAAGTTTCATTCCAATAGAATCGAGTCATCATTCTAATCGAGTCGAATTTTCATTTGATTGGATTTGTTTCAATTCGATTCTATTCGTTTCGATTCGAACAATGTTCAATAATACGATTTAGATCGATTTTTGTGTTTTTTCTATAATCGATTTCCCTTCGACCCGTTCTACCATTATGTCGAGTTATTGGCCGTAACCATCCTATCTTCTTATTTTTACACGATCCAAACATCCCTCGTTCGTCCTGCTTCATTCCAAACAACTTTTTTATGTTCAAGTTAACGTTTTTCTTACATGTTTTGACCCAATTCGCCTTAGTATCAAATCTTAAGGGAAATTGATATCTAAAACCTAACCTTTATATCATGAACGTACCTATTTCGGTTCGGGTTCGAGTGTAGATGTAGACCTGGACGTGCTTCTTTATTGTCTATGGAAATCAGTTGCAAATCATCCCTTTCTTGCTCGGATCTGGATCAGAGATGAAGGAGAGTGTTTTATGTGTGTTTTTGAGTGTGTGGTGGCAAAGGGGGGAATGAGGGTTTTAGGGAGGTTTAAGGGTTTTTAAATACCCCTAAGCCCATGGAGCTAAGGCCCATCACCATCTCTTATTCCATCTTTTATTGTCCAAACCCACACTATATTATTACTATTTAACTTAACTAAATAATAACACACCATTAAGTAAATAAAATTCTTTTATTTATTTATTATTAATACTATTATTGTTATTATTATTATCAAAAATAGGATGTTACAGCAATAAAGGGATTTAAATAACAATAATAAGAAAAGGAATAAAGTAAAGAAGTAGGGTCAAAAAACATACCATATCGAGTTAGAAATAAGATTCTAAGTTACATGAAGTAGAATTTGAGATGAATAACATTCAAGGATATTGGCAAGATCCGGCCAACTAAAGTAGATTTCTGTCCCGAATATTCACTCTTAATCACATTCAAGTCATAACTCACACATTAAATGTGTCGACAAGCGAGTTAATGACGGTTGCTATTTAGGGAAAGAAAGCGTTTGTTAAAGGCGGAATCAATAACAAACAGGGTAGTTGCTTGAAAGATTAATAACTGTTAACTAACACACAAGAATCACTCAAAAGATTTCCATTCATATAATATAAATAATACAAACGATAATCGATTTTAAGGTTTCTTATGGAAAGTTATGTCCGTACTATTCTTAGACAACCGTCACAATGAATATTCTCTCAAATGTCTATTTTCATATGTTGTCTCTCTCGTCTGTTAGGCGTGCCTTAAAAAGTTTCCTTTTATAAGCTTGACACCTCAGGACAGCTGTCATTCCATCTAGAAACCCTAAATATAACGTACATATTCAAAGCTATGCTAAGTGTAAAATAAGTCTTCCGGGTAGGCTTTGTCTTCTCCGAGTAGACTTTGTACTCTGCCTTCCGTGGTAGACTTAGTAACCTTGAAGTGTGTTCGGGAATAGTCACCGGGTAGACTTTAATCTTACACCGAGTAGACTTCAATCTTCTTGATCTTATCAGACTTTTCCCGGAAAGATCTTACGAGCAACCTTGCTATGAAATAGCTTATTAGAAAAGTGTGCTCGGTAGCCCTCTAATCTGCTAGAGTTAAACCCTGCCCGATGCTACTTGGAATATATCATTACTCACATCAAGCTTACTCGGACCACTATTATTAATGAATACCATGCCCGGTCTTCCAATTACTTGGTTCCATGAGCTTGGTTAGCCAAGAGCTTAACCGGGGTAAACCTTACTCGGCTATGAAGAACAAACTTGCTAGATACAGTGAACCCTGCCCGGGTATACACTAACTTGTGAACCTTGCTCGGGTATTCACTAAAGAAGACTTCTTAAAGATAACCTTGCCCGGTATGCAAGATATCATGCCCGGCTAAGTAAAACCTTGCTCAGATATCTCAGGTGTGCCCGGTTCCATACTTAGCGATTTCAGAGGAGGTTGAGTAGATTCCAATCTTCCTTATGATCATTTTTAGGTCAAATCTTGACTCAACAGTCTTCCCCCTAGATAGGAACACCTCAGCTGTCCCAAAACACTTCTACAGTTACTTAGACATAATTAAAATACACATCAAATAAAATTTTTTTTACATATTCAAAAACATAAACAAATTACATAATCAGAATTTTGTCCGAAGACATTACACATCAAAGCCTATTCTAAAGAATCTTGTCTTCTCCTTGCATTGTAGGCGGCTTGTCTTCGATTCACAATCACAGTTGCTGCCCTTTGCCTAAAGATATCAAGGATTTGGTAATGAGTGTGACTTTCAGGAATGACCATATCTCTTATATCCATTAGATCTTCATTATGCAAGTAGGTCAGGTCTTCATCTCTTCTAATTATCCCTAAAATAAGCCCATCAGAATTTCTAAGAACATAGTGGCCATCATTTTCTTTATACTCAATTTCAGTTATGATGTCATTCTTCTGTACTGTGTAATTTGGGCGTGTCATTCTCTTTTCAGAGCTTATATAGGTATTCATGTTTGACACAAGATTCTTATCTTTGACCTTCATCTGGTAATACAGTTCAGCACTAGCCATCTTTTTCAACTTTGCAGTCCTTCTTGTTTTGTCAAGTTGAGTCATTTTCCAGCTTCTCTTTTCCTTTAAGAATGGGAATCCCTTGCCAGCTTCATTTTGCAGGTATTTAGAGAGATCATTTTGCTGTCTCCTAGACAACTTATTTTTGTCTCGATAATCATACATATTAAGTGTGGCCATTTTCTCCAATTGTTCTTGCTTGTATTCAGCAAAATCACTTCTTATAACTATGTCTCTCATCTGTCGGCTTTCCATGATCACCTTTAGAGACTCAGAGACTGAATCAAAGTAGAGAGTTCTTGGTAGATCCACATTGGATTGTGGTCTTGTTGTTCTTTGGGATCCAGCTCTACTTGATTCACCTCTACCTGCTTGTAGGTATCGTCTTGAGATAGGAGGCCTGAATGGAATAGACTTCATAGGTTTGCTAGGCCTAGTTATAGAAAAAGCTTTCATATACATTGATTTAATTTGTTGGTGCATTTTGTGACTGTCGCTATGCAATTCTGTCTGACTAGATGGGACGTGTTGGTGAAGTTAGCACAACTTCACGTGTTGGTGAAGTTAGCACAACTTCACCTGTTGGTGAAGTTAGAAGAACTTCACGTGTTAGTGAAGTTAGAGCAACTTCACGTGTTGGTGAAGTTAGAACAACTTCAACATAGGCCCAAGCCCAAGCCCGCGAAGATATTAGTCTATATATATGTGTAATGTTTAGGGTTTTGAGTTAGTTTTTCAGTTGTTTTAGAGAAAAAGAAAGAGAGAGTATTTGAGAGAGAAACCGAGAGGGAGAGTCGCGTGGGACGGCCTGAGGTAGAGCTCACCTCGGGTCGGCCGTGTCTTTGTTTTGTCTTTCGGTATGTAATGTGTTGGTTTAATATATAAAGGATCTGCAAATTCGTTTTATCCCATTCGTGTATTTGTTTGTGTTTAACTGTGTTCTTCGTTTCCAACACTATAAACGAGTCTAGGAGGATTCCGCACTCCTAGACCTCGTGCAGATCTCGTATCGATCAGCGACGCCCCAGGGGGACTTACAAGTGGTATCAAAGCCTTAGGCTCTTATGCTATGATTCGAGATCTGCGTTTTGGTGTTTCTGGCCCGTTTCTGATCGATTTTTGGTCAGAACAACCGTTTTGGCGAAGTTGTTGCTAAAATTTTAGGGTTTTGGTGAAGTTGACTTTTTTGGCGAAGTTGACTTTTTTGGTGAAGTTGACTTTTTGGCGAAGTTGACTTTTTGTCGAAGTTGACTTTTGGCGAAGTTAAAAAAAAAGTTATTTGGAGTTTTCGTCTTTATGGCCAGGTGTACACGATTATTGTGAGACCAAAAATGTTGTTCCAACAAAGAGAGACAATTGTTATCTCTTGGTCTTACGTGTGAACAAATACGGGTCAACTATGGATTTGTAGTTGAAGTTGCGAATGGGATATTGATTGAAACTGGGTATTGACACATATTTGGTTATTTGGGTGTTTTTTGGGTAAAGAAATAAGGAATATTGTATTTTAATAATCTCTATTGAATGATATTGGCCGATAATAATCCCTATTCAATTTATCGCCACTGGCGGTCCCAAATTCAAATAAGTTGGCCCCCAATGGCCCCCCATTAAATATGACTTAATTGCGTTATAGTTTTTCCTGAATTTCAAACCAATGTTTTAGGGCTTTTGATCATTAGGAGGATAAAAGTCGATTGGTGTAAATCTTAGTTCAAAACGGTGCTTCAAAATGACGAAACAATGCTTCAATTCAGGTGTTTAACTTACAATTAACCAAAATCAAGTCGTTTGGATCATTGTTTGGAGCTAAGTTTTATATCATTCGACTCGTATCTTCCTTCTGATTAAGAGCCCTAAAATGTTAGTTTGAAATTCAGAAAAAAGTATAACGTCGTTTAGTCCTTTTTAACGGGGGACCATTGGGGGCCAACTTTTTTGAATTTGGGACCGCCAATGGAGATAAAATGAATATGGATTATTATCGGCCAATACCATTCAATATGCATTATTAAAATCCAATATTCCAAGAAATAATTGTTGTTCGAGGTTGACCAACTGAAGAAAGTCAAATTTTATTCGGGTTTCGTCATTACTGGATCGCGGTCAAAGCATATTATTTATGTTATTTTCAAGGCATTCGAGAATTGGATCCTGAAAACGTGGGATACGAGCATCCAGGATGCTTATTTATTAGGGTGAAATTTTTTGAACAAGTTGGATTTAATCGGGAATTAAACTGTTTAAGCTCTCAACCTGAAAATGTGGGATACGAGTATCTGGGATACTTATTTATTAGGGGTGAGCTACTTAAATAAATTCATTCTCGGAAATAATAAGGAAGTCTTTTGATCGTTATCCCTGGTAATTGAAGATGCTTCGGCTTTATCGGGAAACCAGTTATATATTTATGGTCATGTGTGTTAGATTCTGCCAAGGTAGTTTTGTTATGAAACTGATCACTTGCTGTTGAGTAGTTGAAGACTGAACCTTATTTTACAAACCGATTATGGTTGAGACGACTGATTAGGTACCGGGATTGTCACGAACAAATATCTCGATTAATGTAATCTGAGGCGCTTACACTGAACGGGAGATTTGATATGGAAGACATCAGATGATTGGTAGATTTGTAAAGCTTCATGACATATTCAGACACTGCTGGTTGATTGAGTCCTACCAGAAGAAGAACACAGAAGAGCAACGGAAAAGGGAGGAGTCTGTTGGTGCATGGTTTGTAACAAATAATCTTTTGTGTTTGTTAGAATTGAGAGCAACGGTCAAGGGGGAGTCTGTTGTTGCATTTTGTGACCGTCGCTATGAAATTTTGTCTGACTAGATGGGACGTGTTGGTGAAGATAGTACAACTTCACGTGTTGGTGAAGTTAGCACAACTTCACGTGTTGGTGAAGTTAGAAGAACTTCACGTGTTGGTGAAGTTAGAGCAACTTCACCATAGGCCCAAGCCTGCGAAGATATTAGTCTATATATATGTGTGTAATGTTTAGGGTTTTGAGTTAGTTTTTCAGTTGTTTTAGAGAAAAAGAAAGAGAGAGTATTTGTGAGAGAGAAACCGAGAGGGAGAGTCGTGTGGGACGGCCCGAGGTAGAGCTCACCTCGGGGTCGCCCGTGTCTTTGTTTTGTCTTTCGGTATGTAATGTGTTGGTTTAATATATAAAGGATCTGCAGATTTGTTTTATCCCATTCGTGTATTAGTTTGTGTTTAATCGTGTTCTTCGTTTCCAACACCATAAAACGAGTCTAGGAGGATTCCGCACTCCTAGACCTCGTGCAGATCTCGTATCGATCAGCGAAGCCCCAGGGGGACTTACACAATTAATTCAGCAGGAAGATGGATGAGATCTGCAAATCTTTCATTTGCATCTTTGCACAGCTTAATAATCATATTGACTACTCTTGGATTGTTCATCAGTCCTGCAGGTATAAATCTGCCACCAACAAAACTTCTGGGGTTTTCACCCTCCAACAGGACTTTCTCCCACTCAGCCTTTTGTATATAGAATAGTTCTTTCAAATCATCTTTATTCATGGCGTTAAATGTATTTTCATCCATATCTCTTTGGTCAACATTATACCCCTCAGTATTTTGATCATTTCTTCATTTTCCCATGGAACTATAGGTTCATCAACAGGTTCAGGTTTTGGTTCCTCTGGGATTGGGGTTTCATTAGCAGTTGCCTCTATTGATTTTTCTTTTTCAACCTCTCGTTTCTTCCTCAAAGTTATTAAATTTCTCTTCTTTTTGGGAGGTTCAGATTGTTCTTCTTTTTCTTCCTTCTGAATTTTTCTTTTCAAGTATCTGAAATCTTTTTCAACCATTTCTTGGGTCATTGATTCCACATCATTCGGTGTTCTTCTATGTTCTATGAGTAATTTTCACTTTCCCCCATATTTGCTATAGATCTTTTCAAGTCTTTCCTTTTCATTAGCAGTTTTCAGCTTGGCTTTCTCAAATTCCTTCTCTTTTTTAGCATCTTTGGTTTTATTGTAGAGATCACAAAGTTGCTCAAAATTACAGTTATTCAAATCTGTTTCAGAGTAGTTGTGCAATCTCAGATACTCCTTAAATCTTTGACTTTCTTTTCTCTGCTTTGAAAATAGTTCATCTTGTTTACCCTTTTCTTTAACACTGAATGGCTCAGGCTGTACCTTCTTTGATTTTTCTTTTCTTTTCATGTTGTTAAAGAGTGTTTCAACTGTTTCTTTATCTAAACAATCAATCATATCAGGCTTCATCCCTCTCTCCAACAGATATCCACACTTTCCTCCAAATTTTTGTTTCAAAGCTTCAAGCTTTTCAGCCTCCTCATTTTCTTTCATAAATTTTTCTTTTATTTCTTTTCTTGTGCTTTCATAGGCTTCTCTTAGCTTTTCAATCTTGAAATGAGATAAGTCTTTCTTAGAATACCCATGCTTTCTTAAATATTCTCTGTATTTTTGGGCATCTATGTTCTTTTGTTCCATTTCTTCTTTTCAATTTCTCTTTCTTTGTCCAATCTTTTCTGCAATTGATCATCATTCAAATCAGCTAAGGTTTCAAAGCTTATCCCAAAACTCATCAGTTTCATAATCAGTGGATCTTTCTTCTTAGCATCCAACATACTTTGCTCAATGTTTTCCCATTGTTCATCAGTCAATGTAACTTGTGGGGATACAACATTAGCAGTTTCAGCACCTTTTCCCTAATCATCTTCATTATCATCATCAGTTTCATCTTCATCAGAGTCATCCTCCTCCTCAGTTGTTTCATTTACTGCGTCAATCTTAGGTTCATCTGGAGTTGGATCTTCAGGGATTGGTACATTAGGCACTCCTTCAATTTTCAGTTCACCTGGCTTCAATGTTTACAAAGGAACTACCCTAATAGGACTTTCTTGCTCATCAGGGGTCTCTACAAAGTATTTGTTCTTATTATCCCATTTCCCCTTTTTGGCAGGCAAAGCTCTTACAGCTGGTTCAAATGATTTAGGTTTATCCCTCTTTCTTGAATATTTCTTTCCATATTTGGGATCATCTACACATTCCCATTCACTTGGGTTCTGTCTGATATCATATTTAATTTGTTCAGCCCATTTCCTGGCAGCCATTGAGGCAATAGATTCACCAATCTCTTCTTCCACATTCAGTTCCATATTCACATTGGTTGGCTCAGTAGTTTTAGTTGATTCCTTTTCTGGTTGACTTTGAGTTTGAAACTTGCTTAACACCATGGCCAAAGAGTTTTCCACTTCCTCAACTCTTTTCAACTTAATCAATGCTTCAATAACTTCTTGATTATCAGCCTCTTCATCATTTATCATCTTAGCAACATTGGCTTGATCAATCATTGCTTCCTGCTCTGCTAGCTCCTCAGGAGTCAAGGTTTGGGCTAGTATTTCCCTCTCCCTTGTTTCTCTTACAATATTTTCAAATTCTCTCCATGCAGCAGCAAAAGCTTCTTCTTCTTTAGTCATCATTTCTTTCACAATATCTGCTTTAACAGGCTCTTATACATAGACTTTTGCCTTTCCTTTATCAAATCTCCTCTGTACATCTTCTTCATCCTCATACTGTTGGTAACCATCAATTTCCTTTTCGAGTGCTTCCAACTCTGGATCATGCTGTACCCTTTTGGAACTTTCCGGTTCAGGTTTAGCAGATGTAGGTTCCTCAGTAGCAGCATCATTTTTATTGATTACTTCAGTTTGAGCTTCAGTCAAAACATTAGTGGCCACATCAGTAGCCACATTCTCTTCATTATTCAATTTTTCAATTCCTTCCCCTGTCTCCTCTTCATCTCTCACATCATCATCCTCTTCTCTCCATACAACATTCATGATTTCATCATTAACATCATAATTTTGTTCTTCAACATCAGATTTGTCAGCCTCATACTCAACATCCTCCATCCTCCTTTCTTCACTCTCCTCTTCATCATCATAAGCATTCAAAATGCATGTTAACCCATCAACTGTTCTATCACCTGCATCTTTCATCACTATATCATTCACAGCATCAGTTGGCACAATACTATTCTCCCCCTGTTTTGGGGAAGCTGAGGTCTTCTCAGCCTCCTGCTCCAAGGTTTAAATTTTCATCATAGCCCGGGCCAACTTTTCTAGTAGCAGCACATTCTCCTTTGTTACCTCCTCATTTCTCTCCCTTAACCTAGCATTCTCCAATATTAGATCCAAATTTCTTTCAAATAAAAAGGTTCCAGAAGGAGGTGTTATTGGTGGTGAGGTAGAGAAAGGTTCAGGTTCAGATTGGTCTAGATTTATGGTTTGAGGGTTTATTGGGTTGGCATCTTCAAAAATGTTTTCACTAGCAGATGGCAGTGAGTTGATGTTTGGAATCAGAAGGGTTTTGGTTTGGGTGATGGTAAATGTAGGTGGGTTTGTGATTCAGGTGGGGTTTGAAGTGTGGTTTGAGGTATAGTTTGGGTATGGATAGGGGTAGGCTGGGTTGTTGGAATTGTTTGGGGTGGTCATTGGGTATGGGATGAGCTAGGCATGAATGTATCTGTGTGTATTGGGCTGTTGGTTGGTGGTGTTTGTTGTGGTGGGGATGTTTGTGTTGTTGTTTCAGGCTGGCTTTGGTTTAAGATTTGGGTTGGGGATTGGGTGGTTTGGTCTTGTGGTTGTGGTGACAAAGGTGGTGTTGGTATGGGTTGTTCTGGTAAAATATTATGCTCCCCCCTGTGGTTGTGCAATAACCTCAAGGTTGACATTTCCTCCTTCCAAGTTTTCCGGATTATCATCATTCCCATCATCATCTGAACTATCATCATCTCCATCATTCTCATCCTCTCCTCCAGCAATCTCCTCATCTTCAGATAATACCAAATGCAATTGAGGAATCAAAATGTCATCAATCATCAACCATGGCAGCTTCTCAAACACCTGCTCTGGATCAAATCTGCTAGTGCTAGCCAGATTTTCTATTCGTTTAAATGTGTCTGGATTTTGCAGGACATGTGTGATTCCAGTATTTGGTAAGTTTTCCAACTCTTGATTGAAGATTATCTGTAGGAATCTCGGGTATGCCAAAAACTTCTGCTTGATTGGCTTCTCCAAATTTTGCACTAATCCTTCAAATATCATTCGTGAAAAGTTGAAAGGACAGTTAAATAATACTGCAAAAGGGGCATTTGCCAAGTCTCTGCTCATGAGTGTCCATGACCCTTTCCTCGGTGCAAACCCCTGTATTATATGATGAATCAAAAATCTATACATGGTAGGGAACATGCCCTTCTGGAATTGCCCATCTTTAGTATTTCCTTGATAACCCATACACTTGACAAATATATTGTATAGTTGAGTAGTTGTAAGATGGATCGGATTAGAGTTATTGATATTCAACTGTAGACATCTTCGAATCACCGCCTAATCCACTTGTACTTCTTGATTAGCAACAGTGGCTTCGATCCATCGGCCATTCACATCTTCCATCAACGTTGCCGAGTTCCAAAAGTCTAAAGAATAGTTCCAATAAATTGTAGGACTTGCTGTCAGGGCAAATTGAATATTTGATCTTTGCAACCAGCGAATAATTGAGGCAACCTCTTCATTGTCTGGTGTTACCTTCAAGAGAGCGCACATATTGTGCTTTTTCTCAAAGAAATATCTCGGAACTTCTTCGTCTGCCATATCTGAAAATTACAATCAAACATATTCAAAGTGAAATTAGTCAACAAGTTCATTACTTTAAGTAATTTCAAGTTATAAAATTGAAGAAGAAATAGAGAAATATCATATCAAGAACCTGTTCTTCGAGAAGTTTATAACCTAAACACAATAACAGAGTGTAAGTATAAAAGTACATAATCAAAGCCCATTATTGTCTAATCATGATCGAAAAACATATTATTATTGCTTACCGAGTCGGAATTAGAGGGCTGGTTAAGTTAGGGTTTGGATTAAAGCGAATGCGATGAGTCAGTTAGGATTTCTAAGAGTAAGCAGTGGAAGGAGAGAGAGAGTGAGGGAAAATAATGTTGAAAAAATATCTCTCACTCCCTCTTATATACCTTTTGAAAGTGAGTTTTAAATGCATTTTGTCGTGTAGTGAGTTATTAGATGTCATACATTTAGAACTTATCCATTTAAATTTTATCAGATAAAGTTCAAGTGTCAAACCTTGCCCGGTATGAAATTGACAAGGTTTTCTCGGTATCTTCCACTTACTAAGCTTGCTCGGTCTAGATAAATAATTTAAAGTCAAGAGATAATGAAGAAAGCTTATCCGAAATACCACATTTCTTGAGAACCCAATCTCAAGATAAATAATCAAGTATAATATATCAAATAAGCAACCTTGCTAGGAACCAATTAAAATACCCATATACATTTCTCAAATTTAAATTAAAAATACTTAATCTAGCATAAACCCTATCAGAATAAGAAACACATTCAATCAAGCATACTTTGATGCAAAGTGTGCCCGAACAACCTTCCTAGAGTACAAAGTGTGCCCGAATAAGATATCAACCAGACAGTGTACCCGGAAAGTCAAGTTTGAAGTTACCAAGTATATTGAGGAAACAATGTGTGCCCGGAATATAAAGTGTGCCCAGAAAGCAAGGTCTGCCCGTAAACACTTGTAATATCAAATAATCATAATCACAACTAACACATTGCTTGCCCGGAATGAAACTAAACATTAAAACACCTAAGTATGCTATAAAGTCTAATATCACTAGAGCTTGCTCGGTACATCATGCATCGTATAGTATGCAAAGCTTGCCTGGAAAAGAAATATCTTGATGATAGCTTGCTTGTTCACATATTCATATTGACTTCAAGCTTGCTCGGGAATTTAGTACATTAAGTGTACCCTACCCGGAAAGTGTAAACACTTCAAAGCATGCCCGAAAATCATAAACTTAGTCCAAAGTGACTAAGCTTGCTCGGAAAGGTTATAAAACGTCAAACCTTACCCGAAAATACATATTCAACTGTTTTGTGCTCAGGAAGGTTAGAAAACATCAAACCTTGCCCGAATATATATATTAAACCTTTTTAAAGGCAAAATGCATCTCTTTTCGACTTAAACCAATTTTCAACTGTATTTTTTTTATTAAAGATCATTGTTTAAGAGCAAATGGTGCATTTAGAGATCAAATTTTAGTTATGTTTCTCTTCAAAACAATTTCTTTCTTTTGCTGAAAATATCTCAATAAATGGGATCATATTGACTAAGTAGCTTTCTCAATACTTCATTCTCAGCATTATTATGACAACATAGACAGGTCAACAACAGGTCTAGACTTAACATGAATTTCATCTCCCTGGCAATATGTTTTAATTTCATTTAATATGCATGATTCTTAATGGATAACAAATGTTGTATTATGATGCTCCTTATCTATTCTCAAGGCTTATTTGGCTTTCTCCATACCACCCCAATTTGACTTTGACCCCCTGGATTTGGTCAAAATTTTAATGACAGAACATATTTTTTTTTATAAAATTTCTAAGATTTTTCTTTTCAAATTTACAAACATATGTGAGGTTGAACGTTGGACTTACAGGCCACGCAAGTCGGACTTACAGGCCTTTCATTCAGGATGTTAAAAGGACTTATATTCTTGCCTCCACCCCTGTAGTTCTAGAATTAACCCTCATGTTTGCATTTTCTTTTTAAAATGTTTTGTGAACTTCAATCAACTTTTGGTTGATAAAATATTTAAAAATTTTGCTGTTCACAGATGTTCTTTGTCATTCTTTTAAATCAGGCATTTCATTTTGGTGACTAAATACCAATAGGCTTGTGTATGACTGGATAATCACTTTTCCGCCTATCATTTGGAAAGATATATATAGGAACATGCATAGACGTCCATGTAGCTCCACATAAGACATAGCAGTTTCTTTATGTTTATATCACCTTAGATTTTACATATCATGAGAAAAAAACCATACATGTTAATGACTGTACTAAGTGCCCTTTTGGCCTATTAAATCCATATGATTGGCTAAGTAGTCAATGTACTATCATTTCCTATTTAAAATTCAGATTAATATTCAGTCACCCCAATTTCTCTTAAATGTCAGGAAAATGGCTATCCTGTTTGACCGCAAGTGGTCAACAGGACTAAACATATGTGAGTACATGTCCTTTCAAAACAGAGCTATTGGCATAATTTTAAGTGAAAGAATAGAAAACAAGTTATAATTGCCCCAAATGCTTACAGTTTTCTGGTTAATGGCTATCTTTTAAATCTATGCAGATTATAGGACCAAACATACAGAAGTGTATGTCCTTCCAACTGGGCAAATGGCATAATTTTCAGCAAGAATAACCATTTGAGACTTTTCATTGAAAATTCCCTTTTTTAAGCTTCTATAAAGCTTGAACTAAATAGTATTATCATCTCTACACCATAAACAACTTGCTCTGTGTATATCAAAAATAGTTTTGTTTAAAAGTTTTTCTTAGCAATTTCAATTTAGCATTAACATTTTGACAAGAAAACACATTTTGACACAAAAACAAGCATTACATAATCAAATCATGATCATTAATGATATCATTACAAACAAGCAGACTTTACAACATGCACAGTCTAAAAAATCCTAACAACATCATCAGATCAGATCAGGCACATAATTAAACAACAAATCATGATATCAGACAAGCATTTAATCAGTTTAGACAATTCAAACTACTTATCATAACATCAAAACAGTTAACTGACAAGCAATCATAAGCATCAATGATACCTAAGTTGCACAGATAATCACTTAAGCACATATCAGTTAACATCAAATAGGTAACATATTCAAACATATTCATTTAACATTCAGTGTGTTTGACTTTAATCAAAATAACCAATTAGCACATAGAGGCACACAATAAGCACACATCCTCAATCAGACCTCATCAGAGTTGATCATCCCCAAGGCTTTCAAAAGAAAGTTAAACCTAGTTCTTTCAAGTGGCTTGGTGAATAACTCAGCCAAGTTATAACTTGTATCAACTCTCTTCATTTCAATCAAACCTTTTTCACTACAGTCTCTTATGAAGTGATGCCTGATTTCAATGCGCTTAGTCTTTGAATGTTGAACTGGATTCTTAACAGTAAAATATGCAGCAGTATTATCAATAAAAATAGGAGTGTTCGGAAAATTCAAACCATAGTCCAACATTTGGTTATGAATCCAGAGAACTTGGGTACAAGCAGATGCAACAATGTATTCAACTTCTCCAGTTGATATGGACACAGTGGTCTGCTTCTTGCATTTCCATGACACCTGCCTGTCTCCCAGAAATTGACATCCACCTGAGGTTGACTTCCTGCTCATGTTACAGCCATCATAATCATTGTTTGTGTAGGCTATCAAATCAAAAGACTGGTTCTTTGGATACCAAATCCCCAAGTTTGGTCTTCCTTTCAAATATCTAAAAATTCTCTTGACTCCTGCTCCAGGTTTGAATTTTCATCATTGCCCGGGCCAACTTTTCTAGTAGCAGCACATTCTCCTTTGTTACCTCCTTATATCTCTCCTTTAACCTAGCATTCTCCAATATCAGCTCCAAATTTCTTTCAAACAAAAAGGTTCCAGAAGGAGGTCTTATTGGTGGTGAGGTTGAGAAAGGTTTAGGTTCAGATTGGTCTTGATTTGTGGTTTGAGGGTTTATTAGGTTGGCATCTTCAAAAATGTTTTCACTAGTAGATGGTAGTGAGTTGATGCTTGGAATTAGAAGGGTTTTAGTTTGGGTGATGGTAAATGTAGGTGATGTTTGTGATTCATGTGGGGTTTAAAGTGTTTTTTGTGGTATGGTTTGGGTATGGATAGGGGTAGGCTGGGTTGTTGGAATTGTTTGGGGTGGTGATTGGGTATGGGGTGGGCTAGGCATGAATGTATCTGTGTGTATTGGGCTGTTGGTTGGTGGTGTTTGTGGTGGTGGGGATGTTTGTGTTGATGTTTCAGGCTGGCTTTGGTTTAAGATTTGGGTTGGGGATTGGGTGGTTTGGTCTTGTGGTTGTGGTGACAAAGGTGGTGTTGGTATGGGTTGTTCTGGTAAAATATTATGCTCTCCCTATGGTTGTGCAATAACCTCAAGGTTGACATTTCCTCCTTCCAAGTTTTTTCCGGATTATCATCATTCCCATCATTATCTGAACTATCATCATCTCCATCATTCTCACCCTCTCCTCCAGCAACTTCCTCATCTTCAAATAATACCACATGCAATTGAGGAATCAAAATGTCATCAATCATCAACCATGGCAGCTCCTCAAACACCTGCTCTGGATCAAATCTGCTAGTGCTAGCCAGATTTTCTATTCGTTTAAATGTGTCTGGATTTTGCAGGACATGTGTGATTCCAGTATTTGGTAAGTTTTCCAACTCTTGATTGAAGATTATCTGTAGGAATCTCGGGTATGCCAAAACTTCTACTTGATTGGCTTCTCCAAATTTTGCACTAATCCTTCAAATATCATTCGTGAAAAGTTGAAAGGACAGTTAAATAATACTGCAACAGGGGCATTTGCCAAGTCTCTGCTCATGAGGGTCCATGACCCTTTCCTCGGTGCAAACCCCTGTATTATATGATGAATCAAAAATCTGTACAGGGTAGGGAACATGCCCTTCTGGAATTGCCCATCTTTAGTATTTCCTTGATAACCCATACACTTGACAAATATATTGTACATTTGAGCAGTTGTAAGATGGATCGGATTAGATTTATTGATATTCAACTGTAGACATCTTCGAATCACCGCCTCATCCACTTGTACTTCTTGATTAGCAACAGTGGCTTCGATCCATCGGCCATTCACATCTTCCATCAACGTTGCCGAGTTCCAAAAGTTTAACGAATGGTTCCGATAAATTGTAGGACTTGCTGTCAGGGCAAATTGAATATTTGATCTTTGCAACCAGCGAATAATTGAGGCAACCTCTTCATTGTCTGGTGTGACCTGAAAGAGAGCGCACATATTGTGCTTTTGCTCAAAGAAATATCTCGGAACTTCTTCGTCTGCCATATCTGAAAATTACAATCAAACATATTTAAAGTGAAATTAGTCAACAAGTTCATTACTTTAAGCAATTTCAAGTTATAATATTGAAGAAGAAAGAGAGAAATATCATCAAGAACCTGTTCTTCGACAAGTTTATAACCTAAACAAAAAAACAGAGTGTAAGTATAAAGGTACATAATCAAAGCCCATTATTGTCTAATCGTGATCGGAAAACATATTATTATTGCTTACCGAGTCGGAATTAGAGGGCTGGTTAAGTTAGGGTTTGGATTACAGCGAATGCGATGAGTTGGTTAGGATTTCTAAGAGTAAGCAGTGGAAGGATACATAATGTCAGGTCTTGTAGCAGTTAGGTACATCAGGGATCCAATTTTGACTCTATATTCATGTTCATCCACAGGCCCCCCCTTTTCATCAGCTATCATCTTTTCTTTTGTGTCCACTGGAGTTGAAGCTGTTTTGTACTCATGACATTTGAACTTATTCAAATGTCCTGCACATATTTAGTTTGGTAAATGAAAATCCCATCAGCTTTCTGTTGAACTTGCAGTCCCAGAAAGAAGTTCATTTCTCCCATGGAGCTCATGCTGTATTTGTTTTTCATCACCCCTTCAAACTCCATACACATTTGTTCATTGGTTGACCCAAAGATGGTATCATCCACATAGACTTGTACCAGCAACAAATATGATCCTCTCTTTTTGTAGAAGAGTGTCTTGTCAATAGCTCCCCTTTGGAAACCATTTTCAAGAAGATGGTTTGATAACTCCTCATACTATGCTTTAGGAGCTTGATGTAATCCATACAAGGCTTTGTTTAACTTATACACCCTGTTAGGATACACAAGATCCTCAAAACATGGTGGTTGAGCAACATAAACATCTTCATCAATCTTTCCATTTAGGAATGCAGATTTGACATCAAGTTGGAAAACCTTGATATTCTTTGAGGCAGCATAAACATGAAAAATTGTTATGGCTTCTAGTCTTGCAACTGATGCAAAGAGTTCCTCAAAGTCAATCCCTTCTTCTTGTAGGCATCCAAGTGCAACAAGTCTAGCCTTATTCTTAATCACAATACCCCTCTCATCCCTTTTGTTTCTAAAAACCCATTTTGTTCTAATTGCATGTCTGTTTCTTGGCCTGTCAACAAGATCCCAAACATGTAGATCTCTGAACTGAGCCAACTCCTCTTGCATTGCTTCTACCCAAATGTTGTCCTTTAAAGCTTGAAAAATATTCTTTGTTTCAATTTGGGAGAGAAAGCAGAAGTACAAACAAATGTTTGTAGATTCAGAATGAGTTCTTGTAACTCTTTCATGTATATCTCCAAAGATGTTTTCAGAAGGATGATTATTTTCAACATAAGGGGTTTGAACTATCATATCTGCAGACACATTTGTGTCAAGATTTGATTCATTGAGATCTAGTTCCTCAATGATCAATTCTGTTTCAGCATCATGAAACTCTGGTGCTTCTTCATTATTTTGTCTTGAAGTGGATGCACCATTGTTGCCTATATTCAACCTCTCAAACAGGTCTTGAAATCTTGTTGTTGATACAGCTTCTTCTTTATTTGTTTGGTTGCTTGGGTTTTCCTCATTTTGAACTTGATCATTTTGCACCTCTTGATTGTCTTGAATGTTTCCTGCATGATCTTGTTCTGGACTGTGATTGTTCTCTTTATTATTGTCTTGAATTTGTTCAACAGTTTCATTTGAGGGACCCTTTACATATGTATATTCCTTTTCTTTATAAGAAACCTTCTTCCATAACTTCTCCAAGTCCAATGTCTTCCCACTTCTCTCTTCAATCACACTGGTCTTGTACAATGATTCATCAAAGTCTTCAGGATAAATCTTGAAGGATTTGATCAATTTTTAAGGTCAAACAGCCATGCTGCACCATCAACTATATTAAACTGAATTTCATTAAATATTATATCAGAAGATTCAATGACACTCAAATGATCTTTAACATATACCCTATAGGCTTTTGAGTGTGTAGAATATCCAACAAAGAAGCAATCCAAGGATTTAGCTTGAAACTTGCTTAAATAGTCCTTGGTGTTCAATAGTGAACATTTGCATCCAAAAGGCTTAAGAAACTTGATAGGGTTTTCATTTAATGAATATTTTATATGGAGTCTTGTTGTATCTTTTGTTGAGAAGTACCCTATTCTGAACATAGCTGACTGTTTTAATGGCTAATGCCCAAAATGTAACTGGTAAGTTAGCATATGCTATCATGGTTCTTGCAGCTTCAATGAGTGTTCTGTTTCTTCTTTCTACAACACCATTCTGTTCAGGAGTTCTAGGAGCTGAGAATTGTTGAAGTATCCCTTTCTCTGCACAAAATTCTTCAATCACTCCATTTTTGAACTCGGTACCATTGTCACTTCTCATCACTTTCACCCTCTTATCAAGCTCGTTCTGAATCCTTGTCACACATCCTTTTATTAACTCTGCAGTCTCATCTTTTGTACTAAGGAAATAAACCCAAGTGTATCTTGAATAATCATCAATGATCACTAGACAATGTCTCTTCTTTCCTATGTTTGGGACACTCACAGGACCAAAGAGATCCATGTGAAGTAATTCAAGCATTTGATCAATTGAATTGATGAGTTTTGACTTATGAGTTGACTTGTGCTGTTTGCCTTTTTGGCATGAAATACAATTTTCTTCCAAATTGAACTCCCTTGTAGGTAGGCAAATTACATGCTCTCCCTTCACAAGTTTGTTCATGTTCTTCAGATTCACATGACACAATTTCCTATGCCACAATTTTGATTCATTTTCAATGGCCTTGGAAACAAAACATATACCACATCTTGAAATGGCTTCCTTCATGTTGAGCTCATATAGTTTGCCATTTTTAGGTGCCATCATCATAATCATGTCAGGTGGGATCACAAATTCAGGTCTCAAAATGAAACAATGTGAGTCATCAAAGCCAACTTTATAACCCTTTTCACAAATCTGTGATATACTCAACAGGTTATATTGCATACCTTCAACATAGAACACATTATCAAATGATACTTTTTCATTTGTTAGAATTCCCTTTCCCACTATCTTTCCACCATTCTCATCATTGCCAAATGCCACTGGATCTTCAAACTTCTCTTCATAATTTACAAGTGACCTCTTGTCACAATTCATGTGCCTAGAATATCCAATGTCCATATACCACATGTTAGTGCACGGTTTGTGACTGGTGATTTGCAGTTAAAGTATTCAAGATTAAAGTATTCGATAGCTACGGAAAAGGGGGTGTTTGTTAGTGCACGAAATGGTTGTCCGTAGCGTTCGAATAAGTTATACATAGTCTAGATTGTTTATTTATTGTAAATGGCCCATTCGCTATGGTTTGTATAGCGAATGAGGTCCATTCGTTATATGCTAGGCTAGTTCGTTAAGGTATAAGCTCATTCGTTATGGTAGCATAACGAATGAGAACTGGTTCGTTAAGTGATTAGCCTAAACATAGCGAATTAGGCTTATGTTAACGAATGGGAGTGTGCAGCCTATATATAGGATGCTCCCATTCATAATTATATGAGATCACACATATGAGAGGTGTGAGGTCCTAGATCTAAGTTATGTATTTATCCACCATAATGTATTCATCCATATTTATCAATAAAGTAATAATTTAACGTTTAGATCTTGTACATAATCGATGTATCGTATTAGCGGCTAGATCCGTAACGGGTTTCTACACCACACTTCATTCAGTCGAGTGGACTGTTCCTGCATAATTCAAAGAAGTTGATTAGTTAAGTGATGAAGTGCAAGCCATATCATCTTGCAAAACATCAGTTTCAATTTCAGTAGCAGCATTGGGTGTGAGTGTTCTAGGTTCAGGATCTTCATGTGTTAACTCAAGATTATCAGAATTGTCAGTTTCATAACCACACTCTCTTGGAGTTTTCACACATGAAGTTGTGTTCATGCATTCACCATCTGTACTATCAGCTTCTTGTACAACATAGTCTTTCTCATTTGAGAAATCTCTCACATCAACAGTCTTTACCACTTTGGTTTCAGCCTTAGGTTTCCAAAGAAAATCTTGATGTTCATAACCATGTTTCAAAAGATACTTCTCATCACCAGTGAGTTCAGTTGGTTTCTTTCTAGGGAAGATACCTCTCTTTCTTTTTTTCTCACTACTTGGTGATCCTTGAGAATCATTAGACTTCATAGATTGTGTGTCCTTGTTGGGAATAATTCTCAAGGGTTGAGAACTCTTTTTCACAACCTTCTTAGACTTCTTAGGAGACAAACTTCTTCTTACTGATTTAGTAACAGGTTTCTTTGTCTTGACCTCAGTTTTCTTTTCTTTCCTTGTCTCCTCAGCTGATTTCAAACTGTCCTCACTTATGGTTTCATTTCCACACACCTTTCCTCTTCCCAGGTATGCATCATATTTTTGTTTGTACAAAACAAAGTCTTGTCCATACTTTGTTTCATTTGGGACATGAAAAAGTTTGAAGTTGAATCTCTCATTACATGAGTCAATGTGATGACCATACTCATCACACTTTTTGCACCAAACTTTTCCCTTGTATCTTTCATGTTCACTTGCTTTCTTGAACCTTTCACTTGGTTTAGGTGCTTTGACTCCAAGAGTCTTCTGATTCTTCAAACCATCAAAATCAATTGAGAAGGGTAAAAACTCTTCAATCTTGATGTCTTGTCTTTCAGTTTTGCTTTTGATAAATACAATCTTCTCCATAACCATTGATTCTTCATCAGTGATTTCTTTATATCTTAACTGCCTCTTCTCATATTCTTCTAAAGTTTCCACTTCTCCAATATCAAGCACCTCATGACTAGAGAAGACTGGATAAACAGGGATAAAGTTTTCAACATCAACTTTGTCAGTCACTTTTTTCTTGTTGTTTTGTTTTATCCTCTCTAACACAGCCTTTCTTGGAGGCCTTACTACATTGTAGCTTATCTTCTTTCTTTCACAAATGTCAAAAGACACATGCTCTTTTTTCATTCTTTCATTCTCTTTTTGCATTCTTGGTCTGACAGGTGGATACATTGAAAGTTTATCAATTGATTCTGGTTTCTTCAATCTTCTACCTCTTTTAGCAGCTTTGATTTCTTCATCAGTGTTATGATAACTCAAGTCACTTAAGTCATCTGCATTTAGATCATCAGAATCAAAGTCATCTTCTGAGACTTGCACTCCAATGGATTTTTCTTCTTTAACCTCTTCCTTAACCACAAACTCTCCTTCTTCATTCACCTCAACATTTTTGTAAAGATCAATAAATTCTTCCTTATCTTCAAACACTTCTCTAAATTGTTGTAGATAAGCATCTCTCTTCTCTTTTTCAACTTTGGGCATAAAATTGTTGTTGAATGGAGGTGGAACTGCTTTGTATTTGTCTTTTTCTTTCACTTGATTCATAATTCCACAAATGTTTCCTGTGGAGATCAAGTTTTGTGTTATGCACCTTTTCTTTAACAATCATCTTTTTCAACCCATCAATCTCAGTGGTGTATCTTTTCTGAGCTCTATAACTACTTATACAGTCATCTTCCAAACTTTTAATCTTTTCTTCACTGATCAGCTCACTAGCCTCATACCCATTGATGATACTTTGTTTCCTAAAACACTCACCCTCCAGCTTTCCTACTTTTATAGTTAATTCATTTATAGTTTCATGTAAATCAACTGTAGGAGTAGAGTGTACCTGAGATGATGTTCCAGCCTCTTTCTCAGCAATAGCCATCAAGGCAACATTTGCTCTTGATATATCTTCTTCATGGTTACTCCAGTCAAAATATACCTCTTGTTGTGCAGTCAAAGCTACATTCCCTTAGTTTCTTGATTGATTTTGATTGGTTGTGTTTGATTTTATTGGAGCAGTTTGAAGGTTTTGATTGTTGTTTCTTTGAAATCCTTGATTCTGAGGCATAACTTGTTGATTGGTCTGTTGAAAATTGTTAAAGTTGGGATTATAATTGTTGAAGTTGTTGGGATTGTTGTTGTTGAAATTGTTATTTCTTGTCTGATTCTGTTGGTACTGTTGCTGTACATGCTGACTTCTTGGCTGATTCTGAACTTGATTCATCTGAAAGTTTCTTGGCATGTTACACTCTCTGGCAAAATGACCTGGCTGTTGGCAATTATAACAGATGGCTTTTGACTTGTCAAAGCCAATTCTTTCATTTGGCCCTGATAGAAGTGATCTACCAGTCCTGTTGTATAGCCTCTTGCTTCTAAGAGCCAACATGGCATCTTGCCATTTCAAATCCATGTCCTCCTAGTCATCAGCATCTATTTGCTCCAAATCATCTTGAACAATGCTTGTATGAACCATGTTCTTTGCTATAAAAGCATTGCAAGACTCAGTGAACATTGAGAGTAATCCATGGTAGTCAGATCCATGATTTCCATTTCCACCAACAAAAGGTGCATGTCCATTTCCCATTGAGGCTGAATCACTGTCTTCCAAGAGTTGGACATTGAACCTTGATTGGTTTTGTGGGTTGCTTGAACTACCACCAACAAATGCTTTAGGTGTATCAACACCATGTTCATTTGGTTCCTCTATGATGGGAATTTGTTGTTGGTTTCTGGTTGACAAGTTTCCCATAGGTGCAATGAGAGCATTGGTCACCTGAAAAAACGGGTTCTCTTCTTTGATCAATTCATTTTCAATCATTTCTATTTCTGCAGACTGAAGGAAGCATACCACATTATCCACCTTTAAATCATTAAAGTTGGGTTTTTGAAGGATGAATTTGCAGGCAGTGTACTATTCCTTAGGCATTGAGTTGAGCAACTTGGTGTTCAAATCAAGATCAGTCATCACATAATCAGTTGTCCTCAACTCATTCACAATTGCTAGAAATCTTTCTAGAATTGACTTTAATCTTTCTCCCTCCTTATACTTGAATCTTTCTAGCTATTGTTTCAGCCTTTGTTTCTTGATGTTCTTCAGTTCAGTGTTACCCTCAAATATTTCAAGTATTGCATCATACATTGCTTTGGCAGTTGTATGATGTGCAACTTTGGTCAAAATCTCCCAAGACAGTCCTAGCTTGATCATAGCTAAGGCCCTGTCATCCACCTTCCTCATTCTGTCACGTATAGCAGCAGTTGCATTGGCACCTTCAGTAGTCTCTTGTGGACCATTCTTGATTGAATTCCACATATCCGCATCATTATAGCAAACGACTGCATCAAATAAGACCTTCCATTTTGTAAAATTTTCCTGTCCATTAAGTCTAGGAATCTTATTAGTAGACACCTCTTCTTCTTTGTAACAAGACATTTTGAAAGCCAAAATCAGTTAATCAGTGAAACTAAAGTTTGAAAATTATCAGATCTGAGAACCGGATCTTCAGATATGATGTTTCTGGTCCGTTTAGAGCAAGATTAAGTAATAAAGATGTAAACTACATCTAAAACAAGTAAAAGAAAACATCGGTAATGTGCAGATCTAGACGGAAATGAAGAACAGAGCAGCTGACGTCACTCTTCAATGAAACAGTGTTCTGCTTACAACGTTGTTCTTCAACAGATCTTCAATCAGCAACAAATTCTTTCCAGAATCAGCAACAAACAAGCTCTGATACCACTTGGCGGTCCCAACTATTCACACTTAGTCACAATCAAGTCGTAGCTCACACATTAAATGTGTCGACAAGAGAGTTAATGACGGTTGCTATTTAGGGAATGAAAGCGTTTGTTAAAGCTGGAATCAATAACAAACAGGGTAGTTGCTTGAAAGATTAATAAATGTTAACTAACACACAAGAATCACTCAAAAGATTTCCATTCATATAATATAAATCATACAAACGATAGTCGATTTTAGGGTTTCTTATGGAAAGTTATGTCTGTACTATTCTTAGACATCCGTCACAACGAATATTCTCTCAAATGTCTATTTCCTTCTACTGTCTTTCTCGTCTGTTAGGAGCACCCTAAAAAGTTTCCTTTTATAGGCCTGACACCTCAAAACAGCTGTCATTCCATCTAGAAACCCTAATATAACGTACATATTCAAATTACATATTCAAAGCTACGCTAAGTGTAAAACAAGTCTTCCGGGTAGGCTTTGTCTTCTTCGAGTAGACTTTGTACTCTGCCTTCCGTGGTAGACTTGGTAACCTTGAAGTGTGTTCGGGAACTGTCACCGGGTAGACCTTTATCATTCACCGGGTAGACTTCAATCTTCTTGATCTTATCAGACTTTGCCCAGAAAGATCTTACGAGCAACCTTGTTCTTCCATGGTCCCTTAACTCCTTGATGAAATAGCTTATTAGCAAAGTGTGCTCGGTAGCCCTATACTCTGCTAGAGTTAAACCCTGCCTGATGCTACTTGGAATATATCATTACTCACATCAAGCTTATTCGGACCACTATTATTAATGAATACCTTGCCTCGTCTTCCAATCACTTGGTTTCATGAGCTTGGTTAGCCAAGAGCTTACCCGGGGTAAACCTTACTCGGCTATGAAGAATAAACTTGCTAGATACAGTGAACCCTGCCCAGGAATACACTAACTTGTGAACCTTGCTCGGGTATTCACTAAAGAAGACTTCTTGAAGATAACCTTGCCCGGTAGGCAAGATATCATGCCTGGCTAAGTAAAACCTTGCTCAGATGTCTCAGGTGTGCCCGGTTCCATACTTAGCGATTTCAGAGGAGGTTGAGAAGATTCCAAACTTCCTTATGATCATTTTTAGGTCAAATCTTGACTCAACAGTAGACAACTGATATACTCCTTTACTCTAATAGCTAGGATTCCTAACTAGCTATATGATCCTGAAGTAAGGGACTATATTTGTTATGTTTATATTGTGCTTGTAGGTTATGCAAGACTCAAACAATCCACAATGGCTATATGACTCATTCAATATAAAAGCTCGGAGAAACAACTGAAACACACGTGGGATGAATAATAAGTCGTTAATTAATTATGGTGGCTATGGTTCCCGGATTTGTAGTTTTAATTGTTATTTTCATTTCCTAAACAAAAGAGGCTATCGAGAACGTTACAGGACACATTCTGCAATCACAATACTCACACTTATATTCTAGCTTACGTTCTCAACTAGTTCCCGAGTTGTAACCACCATTTTAGATTAATAAATTGAGGCAGGGGATAGTTTTCACTCCTGAGGTTTTTTTCCAAGGATCCTTACCAGGATCTAATGTTTTTTCCTCGCTACATTGTTGTATTCACATTTACTTTTACTGAATTTGTTTACTATATCACTAACCTCACTATTGAAAAGCACACTACCTCACTTAATGAAATTTCTCAACTGTTGCTTCGGTAATTTTTGACCAAAACAGTTTGGCGCCAAAAGTGGGGAAAGTGGTGTTTTTTATACTCAAATCCATATTCACTTTCATCCTAAATCGTTACCTTGCAAAACTATACTAACTAATGACCTCTAAATCAAAAGCTACATCTTCATCCATGCCATCAATAGTTTCCAGAGTTGCTCAACCACTTATTCCTCCACATTTTGTCCAGAGGTAGGTGACCATTGCCGGTGTTAACATCTATGAAGCTGGAGGATCAAGCAAATGCTTCCTCCCACCACAAGGCCTTCTGCCGGCATGCCCGTTCAAAGATCTGGTTCTCCCAACACGAGGCCGGTCCTTATGTCTAACGATGATATTTTTGATGTTTTAGTGTAGGTGAAGGAGCATACAGAGACTTAGAAGCGAACCAACAACTCTGTCTTGAGGGAGCTCCAGGATACTCGGGCACAAGAGAAGAAGCCAGTGGAGGAATCCTTCACTTCATTGCTATATAGGAACCTGGACTTCGATGCGCTAGGATCCCAAGGAAATCGATATGATGATTTCCTCCCCATGCAATTTATTGCCAGAACAAGTGACCCCGCCCAGTCTACCAGGAACAATCCTACTTGAGAATTTGGTGTTATCTCGGGATCCCCAGCTAGGATTCCCGATACTTGTAATTTTAATAATAGTATACTTGTAACTAACCATGATGTTGTGCAGGATTCCGGTATTAGTCCAGCGATTCAGAAGGAATTGCAGAAGCTGAAAGAATTAATCTCTAGCGTACGTGGGATAGTCCAGCCGATTTCGGAAGTGACTCCAAGTAGCCACAAGATCTCAAGATTCACTCCCCCATATGTGATGCTGAGATACCAAAGAGATTCTAAACTCCAAGAATGAAGATGTGCGATGGAACCACAGATCCTGAAGAGCATGTCGCCCAGTATCTAGAGAGAATGGAGATCAACCCCATACCTCAAAAGCTCAAGGAAGCATGCTTATGTAAAGACTTTGGTTCAGTACTCACTAGAGCTTCATTGATATGGCTCCTAAGTGTCCTTCCTTTCTCAATTTAATGTTTTGCTCCTTTAGTTAATTTGTTAAATAACCAATTTTCTTGAAGTAGAAGTTTTAAAAGGTTAACTAGTGATTAGTATAGAGTAACACAGGGTAATGATGAGACCCTTAGGGATTTTGTCAGGAAATTCAGCAAGGAAGCTTTAGAGATCCCTAACCTCTGTTAATATTTCTGGATTAATTTGTGCTATGAAGGATTTAGGTGATAAGGAAAGGTGGCCTCGAAAGAATGCGAAAAACAGTGCCTAAAAGGATAAGTCCAAATGGTGCACTTTTCATGAAGATTTTGGCCATATGACAGATTATTGCATTTCTCTAAGAGAGGAGATCAACTACTTACTCAGAAAGGGTCATCTGAAAGAGCTGTTGGGAAATGAGAATCGAAACCGGGATCCCGAGCAGGATCCTAAAAGGGCAGAATCTCCATCTTCGGGCGCCCTGATTGTGAACGTTATCTTCAGATGATCAGATATTTGCGGCACGTCCTACTCAAAAGCAAGAAGGAATGCCAAAGTAGCTAAGATAGAAAAACCTAAAGGACCAACTAAGACTATGATCTTGCCCAAAGAATACGGGGCCACCTTCGATGATGAGGACATGAACAATATTTGGGATCCTCATCACGATGGTTTGGTCATAACCCTTTATATTTCTAATTGTTTTGTACGTAGGATCTTGGTGGACAATGGGAGTTCAGAAAGTATCATCCAGTTGGACCTCCTGAAGAGAATGAATATTCCGGAATCCAAGATTGTATCAATGTTTTCAGTCTTGGTGGGATTCAGCGGGGAAGCCAAGAGTACAGTGGGATAAATTTAATTGCCAGTCTATGTGGAGGGAGTAAACTCAATCCATAAATTTTATGTTATTGATGCATTGACTTCTTTCAATGTTATCTTTGGCAGGTCGTGGATCCATGATATGAAGGCTATACCCTCAACCTCTCATCAAAGTATCAAAATGCCGACGCCTTGGGGAATTGTCAAAATTCAAGGTGACCAACAGTAGGTTAAAGACTGTTATGCTTCGTCAATGAAACCTACGGCTAAAACTACTCAGGCATAGCAATCAATGATCAAAATGCTTGATGTCCTGGAATCAGCTGAACAAGAAGTCTAAGAAATACAATTAGATGATTAAGGATCCTAATATCAAGGTGTTGATATGAAGTGGTATTCCTGAAATTGAAGAACAATTGGTCAAGTTCCTCAAAAGTGATACTCTACCTTTGCATGGAAGCATGAGGATATGACAGGTATTTCTAAAAATGTTATTAATCACAAACTGGGTTAGGATAAAAACTTCAAGCTAATCCAACAAAAGAGAAGAAAGTTCGCACATGAAAGAAGACATGGAATTCATGACTCCAACAGGTATATTTTGTTACACTATAATGCCTTTTGGTTTGAAAAATGCAGGCACCACCTATCATAATTGGTCAACATGATGTTCAAATAACAATTGGGGGACACAAGGAAAGTATAAATCGACAACATGGTGGTTAAGTCAAAAAAATCTTGGGATCACCTCCAGGATCTTCAAAAAGCCTTTGATATCCTGGACAAATGCAACATGAAGCTGAACCCATCCATATGTGATTTTGGAGTGGGGGCTGGCAAGTTCTTAGGATACATGGTTACCAAAAGGGGGCTAGAAGCAAGTCCAGAGCAGATCAAAACCATCGTGAACCTTAAGGCACCAGCTAACATGAAGGATGTCCAAAGGTTGACTGGTAGGATCGCGACCTTAAACAAATTTATCTCAATGTCCTCAGAAAGGTATATAGATTTATGAGATATCCTAAAAAAGAATAAGACACTTGATGTAACATTCTGGATTTTTCGTATTCGTGTATGTTTACCCGATTTGAGAATGTAATTTAGATCTTCCGTATCAATAAAATCGTGGATTTATTAGTAATTAATTGAGTTTAACTTTATATTTTCATAACTTTCAGTTATGTCAAATAGCCCTTAGAAACTCTTAAATTCGTTTAAAATAGCTAAAATGCAGTTTCGGAACTATAGGGACTAAAATTGTCAAAAATCAAATTTGGTAAAAGTGCTCCTTAGCGCCACGCGAAGGAACAACCCTATTTTCTTTAGCGTTGCACGAACCAATGCTATTTTAGCCAAATTTGTTTTTGATTTTCGTTTAATGCTAAATCTTTCCCTAATCGATCCTAAATCGCGTAAATTGAGCCTTAAGTTATTTAATTTAATGTTGAATAGTGTGCAGGTTCATTCCCACCATTTTCATTGATATTCTGTTGATCAAAAGACCCGATTTTGTCATAAATGCAATATTCAGTTACCTTAACGAGTCGTTTTTTTGTCTAACAAGTTGAACATGTTGTTATTTAAACGAACCACACCTCCAAAACCTAGAATGTTACTGAAATTATACTATCCATCACTTTCCCTTAACCGCCACCCTCTAGTTCTAGCGTATTCGTCTTCAAGAACAAGCTACCGTTTGACTTTGGTGTTTCCCGAGTTTGACTCAGTATTTCTCATCATTTTAAACATTTATCGGGTAAGTTGTCTTTTGTAAACTCATTGATAATTATTCACTAAACAACAACCCTCAATCAATTTATGAGATTAAGGGGATTAACGGGTCAATTGGACACCGACCCGATAAGGGCAAATTGGTCAACAATATTGACTAATCAATTTCTATCACTTCTGGTTGGAATTAGCTTTCGGTCAAGAAGGCATTTTGATTCATCCCTAAATTTTGAATGTGGTAAAAAACCGAATCCCGACTCGAGTTCAGATTTGAACAATTTCCCAACGGGAGAGGATGGAAAAGTTCGACCGATAGGGAGAGAAGGCGTTGGTGAGGCGACCGGAAGGCAATTTAGTTTACTGTTAGAAAGCGAGAGTAGCTGTCCATGGAGATATAGAACAGCATATAAGTTATCATGCTTGCATATCCATCATTTGAGTCTCCAACAATTATTATACCAGCTCGCTTAATCACTGAAAATATCATAACCAGAGTTCTATACACCCGTTTGGATTGATTCCAGCGGCTATATTCTTGGTTTTTACTATGTTTTTATTTTTAATATTTGTTAGGTCTGTTTGGATCAGAACACTCATCGTGTTAATGTTTCTCATTTATTTATCTCTCAGTTTACTCGCTTAATCGTCAAGGTGAGTAATCACTCCCCTATTTTACTGTTCTCAAATACTTTTGAGGATTTTATGCGTATATACTTACTTATATTTTTCATAATACATATTATACATACTACCGAATCATGATTATTGTGTTGTTGATCAATTAAATGTTTATTTACTAATTGCTTACTTTCTGTATAACTCTAGCATTCGGAGAGGTCCATCACTGATTCTAGCATGTCGTCTTAGTAGCCAAAGCCCGATTCGCTAGGAAATGGTCAAACGACACAAATGACTTGTTTTTATTTAATTGTTGATACTCATGATATTGATTTGCAACTTTTTTTTATCTTATATTATATTTAGTGTCGAAAACTGATGATTTTCTCTCTCAACATATTGTTGACTATATAAATCTATTTTACGCATATTGCAGGTTATACTTTGGTTTGAAGTGAAGATAGAAGATCACATAGTTGGCTTTAGGATAGTTAATAAAATAAAGACAAGATGTTACTGCTATATTTGTTTTGTCATTAATTGTAATCTGTTTTGAATAATGTGTACTTGATTCGAATTTAGTATAATAAATAGGTATTGTCGCTAATTTTGTATGTTAGTGCCTTGTGAGCTGTGCACTACGGTTTGCACCCCAAAATTTCGCCATAGGTTGGGGTGTGACATTTGAGTGGGGACATAAACATGATAAGGCACTTGAAGACTTGAAAGTATATCTTTCATCAACACCTTTACTAATGAAGCATGAAGATGGTGAGCCATTATTCCTCTATCTGGCGATATCCTGGGACACTGTAGGTGCCGTATTAGTCAAGGATCATGAAGGGCAACAATATCCTATCTACTATGTAAATAAAAGTTTACTTGATGCTGAAACCAGGTATTCTCCGTCAGAAAAATTGATTTTAGCTTTAGTTATGGCATCTACCAAGTTAAGACATTATATTGAGACCCATACTATTTTTGTTAAAACTAATTATCCTTTTAAAAATGTTTTAAGAAAGCTTGAAATGTCAGGTAGGATAGCTAAGTGGTTCGTTAAATTGAGTGATTATGATTTAGTTTATGAGCCTAGGACAACAACTAAATCCCAAGCTTTAGCCGACTTTGTGGCTGATTTCAGTAGTGATATCCAGCATGAAGTTGACTAGAAGTTCAACAATTAGACTGGGATAAGGGTAAGTGGATATTATTTGCTGATTGGGCCTCAAATGTCAGGGGGAAAAGATTAGGAATCATCCTAAAATCGCCACAGGGTACATAATACCCCAGGCAATCAGATGTGATTACCGTGCTACCAATAATGATGCCGAGTATGAAGACTTAATTTTTGGACTTCAGTTGTCTAAAGGTATAGAAATTCAAAATACTCATGTATTTGTGGATTAACTATTGTTTGCCAAGAACTTCAATGGCTCTTATGCTGTTTGACGAGAAAAACTAACCGAATATCTTCAGATAGTTAAAAATCTGGCAGGAAAATTCGTTTCTTTTATTATTAAACAGAATAGGTACCTAGGGAGGAGAATTCTAAACTAGAAGCCTTGGCACATCTTGGATCTTCCTTCAAGATCCCTGTCACACCCCGACCAAAGGAGGCGGAACATGCCGGGGTGCAACGGATTGCTCAGGAACATTATGACACTATTAAAGTGACAATATTTACTCAACTCGTTTATTTCATTTAATAATCACAAATACAACTTGTTTAAGATAAAACACAAACAATTTCATCAACAATAAATTTATTAAAGTATCCTAAAAGTATAATCAAAGTGATGAGTCTTCAATCTTCACAAGACATAAAAGTAAACTTGCAGCATACTTAAAAATAGATTTGATCAAGACGAATCTTGGTGAGCAATACACTAGTTTTTGATATATGTATATAATGAGGAAAAAATCACAATTCACATAACAACCATTGTAAATGTAAAGTAAATAACTATGGCTCCTTTCTATTTGGTAACAACCAAAATACTCGAAGAATGAGACCCTATTCTACTAGCACAAGGCTAAAGTAGTTAGGGGTGCGTATGATCTTATTTATTGAAGCTCAACAACAACATAAAAATAAACACTCGTGCATGTAATCAGTTTGAGGCATAAATAAAGATCGAGCAAATATTCTTATGAACACAAAATGTTGAATTGTGGGTTTAGTAATGTGGTCTTAAAACATGTAAGTTTAAATATGGTACGCATGCCACCCCAAAAGTATAAAAGCATAAAAAGGGGGAGTGTGATTACTCACATGGGATATGAGACTTTGGTGACGAATTTTTCAAGAGAAGGCTTCAGGAAAACGAGCTCAAAGAGTTAACGTACGAGTCCTAGGTTAAAAATATTCTTAAGTTAGTAGGATGTATTAAGAAAACTTAAAGTAAAGTAAAAGGCAAGTAAAAATATATAAACAAAGTTTTGGGGCTGAAAGTGTACAACGTAAGTAATTAAAGTGGCGGTTTTGAAAAGAAGTTATCCTAAAGTCGAGTCTTGGTGTTTTTATCCATAAGTTTTACTTAAACTTTGTTAAGTAAATATGTAGGGAATGGTTTAATGCAATAGTGCACGACCCCTTGTTAGATAAATACCAAAACGGGATTTTAACGAGTGTTCGGTTTAGTCGGTTCGGGTCTTGATAAATTTTCATGTCCGAACCCGACATTCCAATGTGATAAATATCATGAGATAAATTATTTAATACATACACTTGACTAATGTTAAAAGTTCTATTAAGGAGAAATTCCAAAAATCAATGTTAAGCGAGTGTTCGTTTTATCGGTCCAAGCTTGTTATAAGATCAATTTAGATCCGACATACCAAGTACTTTAAGAAAGCACTTATAATTAGTTTGTAAAAGATCTTATAAAGAAAATGTGAGATTCGGTGGCCCGAAACACAACTAGTGTGTTTTAAGCGAGTGAACTCGGTTTAGTTCGGTTTGTTTGGTTTGGTTGGTTCAAGAAATTGGTATGTCACCATGTTTAGGTCCAAAAAATCCATATTATAGTAACAAATACAAAAATATAAATAAAAGAACTTAAACACTTAAATCTTACATACAACTTGTTTTAAAACTTTTAAATAAATAGTTAAACAAGAGTTTGATTTCGGTTCAGTCCTTGACTCGGTATGAGACCGAGGATGGTTACCACATACCGAATACCATTGACCTATTAAAATAAAATTAGAAATTATAATACTCAAGTCTTACATAAAACATGTTAATAATAAAGTATTTAAACAAAAGTTCGGTTTTGGTTCGGTCTTTGACTCGGAATGAAACCGAGGATGGTTACCACATACTCAAACACCATTGAACTATTAAAATGATTTGGAAACTAAGTTAATTAGAAACTAAAAAATATTAATAAGTTTAAATGAATTAAAGTGTTAACATGGAAAATAGTAGCCCTCCATGTAGCCTTGCCTTATAATAGCAATAACACCTAATCCGACCATGGTCGGAGAAGGGAAAGCCAAAGAAACAAGAGGAATTTATATTTAAACAAGCTTTAGTTACCAAGAATTAGTTAGAATCAAAGATTAGCTTTAGTTTGACCTTGAGAAGTCAAACTATCAAGAGTTTGAAAGACGAATTTTAGAACTTAGATGGGAAGTGTTTGATGTGAAAGAGCAAATGTGTATTGGCCTTGTTTTTATATGTGAAAAAGTAAGGGTTATCCATAATGTCACTATCAAGGGATTTGCATGCATTTTGATTGGTTTAGCGGGTCAAACAGTCTAATAAAAACAAAAATGAGCTAATGTATCTGCAGGTGGGTGGCCGCCACCCGCGACCACCATGCCCTTCCTGGTCACGTGGTGTGGAACCACCGGAAGGGTGGGTCGGTCTTCAAATTTGGTTATTTGGTGAGTAGGTCCCTGAAGTTCATTTTAAGTCGTTTTTAGCCATAAAATAGCGTTTTAAAATACCGAAAAGGACGTTTCGCGATCCAACAAGTGTATTAGATAAATGAAACATAAAACCCGTTATTTAATAATAATGAAGGATCCGAAATGAGGAATGTCACAATCCCGACGAAAATGAAAAGTCCGATCAAACATATCCTGAATCCAGCTGCAAAGATGTCTTCACTCGATAAAAAGGAAATAATAGAAGATGATGCCAAGCGGAACCCCCATGTCAATGAAATAATGGATTCTTAAGATACAACTAATCAAGATCCTCAAGCTAATCAGGAATACTGGATTCAACTATCAAGAGATATTTGCAACACAACGAGATCCCTGAGTATGAGAATCCTAAAGCGTTTCGTATGAAGGTATCCAGATTCACCATAACAAATGATATTCTATATTAGAAATCTCTTGTAGGTTCATACTTGAGATGCCTGAGGTTCCCAAAAACAGTAAGTTCTATATGACATCCATAAAGGACGCAATAGTGTACACTTAAAAGTGTGATGCTTATAGCAACATTCTTCATCAGTTGCCTGAACCTATTCATCCGATTGTATCTCCTTGGCCCTTCATGAAGTGGGGAATGGATATTGTGAGAAAACTACCAAAGGCTCCAGGAGGAAAGGTTTTCATGTTAGCAATGGCATATTACTTTTCCAAATGGATTGAAGCAGAGGCATTTGTCCAAGTTAGAGAACAAGAAGTGATATCCTTCATCAAAAGAAATATTCTCACATATTTTGGAATCCCAGCTGAGATCATATGTGATAACGGATCTCAATTCATTGGCAAAAGAACTGCAGGCTTTTGTGTTGCGTGGGCGATAAAAATAATTACTTCCACTCCAGTACACCCTTAAGCCAATGGAAAAGTAGAATCTTCAAACAATATCATCATAAACAATTTGAAGAAAAAATTGGGGACAAAGAAAGGAAAGTGTGCTGAAGAGCTACCACTCGTGTTATTGGTAAATTGAACTATGTCAAAGAACTCAACGGGGTAAAATCTTTTCTCTTTAGTGTTTGGGACCGAAGCGATGATTTAGACTGAGATGGTGATCCCTATTGTAAGCTGCCTCCAGAATCTTGAAACCAACAATTAGGATCTTGCCGATGATCTTGACATGATAAATGAACTCAGAGACTCTGCAAGAATCCATATGGTAGCATATCAGCAAAGAATCACCAAATCCTACAACAAGATCTTCAGGGTAAGAAGATTTAAAGTGGGAGATCTAATACTAAGGAAGGAACTTCAGAATACAACGGAGCCTAAGGATGGAAAATTAGCACCTAAATGGGAAGGCCCATATAAGATCGAGGTTGAGGCTGGAAAAGGAGCATATCAACTATCTGCTATGGATGGCAGGATCCTTCCAAGATCCTGGAATGCTATTCACCTTAAACTCTACTTCGTGTAAGTTAGAATTTTATTTCTAACTTGGTATGGTATGTATTCTAACTTTACTATTTCAATTATTATTATAGAAACCCGTTACTCACTTAAGCATCAGAGGGGTGTTAACCGTGCTAACACCCAACCTCACAAAGGTTCAAGTGTTTTGCAGAATTAGGATCCGACTAAGAAGTGTATGCATTCCCAGGGGTTTGGCCACCTCTTTACGTTTAAGGTATAAATCCCTTCAATGGTTTAATGGTTTTCATCTTTCTACCAATTGGGTTTAAGCACCTCACTAGGAGCGCACGTTGTTCATATGTAATTCAACATGGCAGAACCAATTCAGTGGCTGACAATTTCGTTGTTGTTGGTTGCATGGAGGATCCTCTATTATATTATCGATGGAATAAAATGAATATGTTATACGACTATGGCTTGTCCCAAGTATTCACATAAGGTTTTGGCATTTTCATGTCACTCACGATTGGCTTGTCCCAAGTATCTATGTAAGGTTTTGACATTATCATGTCACTCATCCCAAATTTTTAACATTAATGTGTTAACCTAAGTTCAAAGTTATTTTTTGGGATTTTCCCAGGATCCTCAGGATCACCGAATCATCTTATCTATAATCTTAATATATCTTGCAGGATCTTAAGGTTCAACCCAATATAAAACTCATAACGATTGGTTGTCTTCAAACTTCAAAGTTTCTAGTGCCTATCTGTATAGACTTCACTTTATTTTATTAGGTTTGATTACTTATTTACTTTCCTGTATATGTGGTGAAAATTTATTTCCAATGTTATCTTTTAACTTAATAAAAGTCTAAGGGAGCTTTTTCATCAGTATCTTTTATGCATAAAAAGAAATATACAGAAGAGTAATTCTTTTTACAACCATATCTAACACCATCAAACAAAAGTCATCAAATAAAGAGGGGCTCGGGCCTTGTCTCATTATCCTTCACTACCCATCCGAGAAACTAGCAGTTATCCTAGTATGCGCCACCGTATCTCCATCTCCAGCCTTCACCTCGGCATCTCCTTTTTGACTATGCGGGGTTCTCTTTAGAAGCTAAGCCCATTCAGGCCTGATCTCTGACTCCCTCGCCTTTAACTCTTCAAGATACGAAGAAAACGCATCAAAGTCGGGCTTCCTAGCCTCATTCATCAACTTTATCCTGGCACATCAAATAGAATGAGCGGCATGCTTCCTAAGTTGAGTCTTGAAGTCACTCAGATCCTTAGCATGAATAGCTTTGAGGTCAGCGTGATCCCTCTTCAAGCGATCAAATTCCTTGGCCATGTTATAAATATAGAAAGACTTAGCCTAGGCTATACTGTTGAGATTAGCCACTTTCAGCTTCTATACTTCAACCTTGTGAAGAGCATCTCGATAAATCTTAGTCAGGTTTTGTAGACCCTACAACAAACAAAAGGTATGATCAATACAATGATTACCCTAGATTAATAAAAGTTGCAGGATCCTAACCTGGATGAGGAATGACTCAGCATTATCAAATCTGAGTGAGTCGGAAGTTGTTCCTGGTGCCTTAATAGCTTTCCTCTTCTTGGAAGTGGAAGCTCCGGTCCGGGAAGCCGGGCGAAGTGTCTTTGGAGACTTTAACAACAACATGTTCATTCTTGGAGATAAACCTGCCCAGATCATCCAAACCCAGTCCTTGGCCTGCTATTACACAAAATCAAGATCCAAAGCACAACAATATCCCAAATATTCAGAAATATTTAAGAGTGATGATGATATTACATGACATTGTTCCGTTTGATGATTCTCAGATTATGAAGAAATCAAGACCTCAAGCAGGAATAAGTATTCTAGCTTGGAAATCCCCAAAATAACAGGAATCCACTTCAGAGAGGTAGACGCAGGAGTCAGAAGATTAGAAAACTTCGCTGAAAATCAAAAACAAAAAACAAGATAAGTATCTATTATATCCTTTGTTCATTAAAATCCTTCATATATTTCCTACTCTTCTTAACCCATTGGTAAGGAAGTTCCATGCCTCTGGGAATATAATCTCTTTGGACGAAGAAGAATCTCCTATACCATTGCCCTTTGTATCTTTTTTGTTTCTAGGATCAGGGGGACTTGATCGGATTTTACTTGAAGGATAAAACGACTGGAGCCATGGGATATAAGGTTATAGACGGTGGCCAAATCAAATACTTGCAATTCGATGTTACGACTTGTGATTAGCTTTTTAAACGTATACAGAACCCTCTATACCATTGGCATAGCTCGAATGTAGCTAATGCCGGTGACTTTAAAGAAATGAGCAATGAAATTTTGGGAAAGAGTAAATTAAGCCAATGGTAAATGTATAAGAAAGAATGCCAACCCATTTCTTGGAAATACGGTCGGAACAGAGAGTCTAGTTAAAAGGAAGGAACTTGGCTCTGGCAGGAAAAGGGTTACCAGACTGAAGATACGGAATGTAAATGTTGGAGAAAGTACATGTTTCAAAATCACGCTCGATAAGGATATACTGATATTTGAAATTAGGGTGTATGCTCATACTGCTGGAAGCAGAGTCTCGAGATCGGTTTTTGTTCATAATCGGTATAAAGAGATAAAGAAGGAGAAACCCTAAACTAGAAAGAGGGAGAAATTACATGATGACAGAAGATGAAAGCAGATTTCAAGCAAATAAAGAGTAATTATAGGGGTCTCCTTGGGATTGATTGAGAGGGGGTTAGCTAGCTTCGGTAGTTGCGTTTAGTCTTGTCAAGTTACCCCAGATCGTCAAAATTCTAAACTATTATCAAGTGGGGAAAATGTGACAGATGTGCATTAATGGTTTACAGCTGTAACATTTTTGGGGACAACTGCTAGGGGTCATTTTATCCCTGACGTGATCGCGACAGTTGCCCTGATAGCTTGGATTCCCAGCTAGCTGCAGGATCGTAAACTAACCGACTATGTTTGTTATGTTTATACTATTCATGTAGGTTATGCTAGACTCAAACAGTCTACAAAGGCTAGATGGCTTATTCTACCTAAAAGCTTGGAGAAATAGCTAAAATACACGTGGGATGAAGACTAAGTCGTTAATTAATCATGGCGGCTAGGGTTCCTTAATTTATAGGACTTATTGTTATTTTCATATCCTATATAAATGAGGCAATTGAGAATGTTATAGGACACATTCTGCACTCACAATACTCACACTTGTATTCTAGCTTTCGTTCTCAACTAGTTCCCGAGTTGTAACCACCATTTTACATTAATAAATTAAGGCAATGGATAGTTTTCCTCTCCCGGGGTTTTGAGAGCGCTAGATTGAGTTTGAACACGAATAAATTCATTACAATATTGATATACAGATGTTGTTACTGATATGTGTATGTGATTGATATGTTAGATTAAATGACTTGTTCAGTATGAGAGTGTAATTTGGCAGAGTAACGGCTTGCAAAGGATGATTAGAATACTTGTATAAATTATGAAGGCCAACAACCTATATATAAAAGATGAATGGCATTCGTTACACAGCCCATAACGAATGGTCTCATTTGTCTTCATACTGTACGTAACTTAATGAGTATAGCGAATGACTCGTTCTCTACACCTCATTCGTCAACATTCCATGACGAATGAAGACGAAATAATAAAGATTAGGTTCATTCGTTAAACATCCTAAATGAATGGACACGAACAATAACTTACAGCCTCATTCGTTTAACATCCTTAACATCTGAGCATACAAACTAACGATTGAGCTTGGTAAATTACCAAAATACCCTTTACATAAATAATAAATTACATTAAATACAAAGACCTGAGACGACCAAAACGATTTCCTAGCAAACTCCCCCTCGTCTCGTGTTCTTTGTCTTTAAGTTACTTGAACCGCTTCGTCTTCCAATCAGCGCAACTATGAACTCCAAACGTGTGACAAACACGAAAAACATGTTGGAATTGCATTACATGGTCATAATCTTCAATATCAGCAAAAAGAATCTCATTCTTGATCAACACGTCGTTGTCAGCCTATGATCAGTTAACGAGCCACATCGAATCGATGGCTCGCACAAACTCAGTCTTCAAACCTATTCCCAGAACAATGATCGCTTTGCCAGTTTGATTGTCATAGTACCGCCTATTGAATGTCTTGTAAAGACTTTTCGGAAACGTCTTTACATGCACTCGTTTCATCGTGTGTGGTGGCTTGACCTTTAACACAAGTTTTCTCCAGCCCATTCATGGATTAATCTCGTCAATATACTTTCTTGTTAGCACTTGTGGCTTGAAAAACTTAAACCCGTGATTGACCTTAAATAGCAAATGTTGATGAAACCATCCTTCCAGTTGATTTTCTCCAGGATTTACAAATGGTCGATTAGCGGGAGTCCGCACTTCCCACCTCGGCTATGAGAGAACGTCAGTAATGTACTGATAATACATAACGCCATTCTCCCATTTAATTATACATACATCCAGTTCAGAGTCATACATCCACGACACAATTTCACCTTTGACGATTTTCATTGCCTTGAATGTCATCTTTTGGTTAGCCTTTTTACGTGCATTGACCTCCATTTGATGATCTTTATCAACGTAGCAGTATGCCTTAATAATCTTAGAAGTTTAGGACTTATTGTGTGTCCCAAACCACCCTTCAGCATCAGGATCCATTGAACCCAACCCTCTTTCATATACTTTACCTTTCTTCTTTGTGGTCTTCTCCAGATATTCTTCGGCAGCTTTAACATGTTAATTAGTGAAGAATGCAACACCCTGATCAACATAAGAACGTGTGTAAAGATCAGGATTCATCTACCGTCACATCCTCAACCTCGATGTCCTCATAGATAAACGATGTATCCCCAGATGGAATACTCGTGTCAAATTGAAACCCCTCATCATTAATTACTTCCACATCCTCCTCTGCTTCTAAATCATCCATCTCCTCATCAGTCAAACCCAATAAGAACGAGATTTGATCACGAGATAGGGCAAAGTATACAAACTCACCCGTCTCGATCTCGTCAGCATTTACCAAAATCATCATATGCCTTTCTCGTAATCCATAAATAATATCGTGTTGGCTTTGATCGACTCAATAGGAGTTACATTGGTAGTATCTTGATACACTACCAATTGTCGATCATCGCTGGGCAATCTCCATAGCACCAGAAGACGTACCGCAGCTTGTTTCTGCTCATTCCTCCAAAATCAGCTGCATCTAGGTCTTTGTCATCGTCTTTATTTATCAATTTCAACAATGCATCATCTTTACAAGTTAATTGAAGAATAACCTCCTCCTGTTCCTTAATCTTCTCCCCCTTGAGCAGTAATAAGCTCATAGAGTTCCTGATTCTCCTTTTGGCGATAGGAGATGTGGTTCAACAATCTTCGTTGATTCATTAGCATTTGTTCTTGTTCATATCGATCGGCAGTCATTTGATTCTCTTGTAATTCAACAGCATGTCCATCTGTTATGAGATAGGAAAGGAGTGGAATGCAGGAGGTATAGGTTGCACTGGACCATATGGATCGTTGAACCTCATAAATGATAAAGCCGGAGGCTGCATCTGCATCGTTGTCGGAGCAGGAGAGGTAACCATCGTTGTCATTGGATAGGTGAACGTGGGAGACAACATCAATTGTGGAATCGACGCTTTTTGGATCTGTGGATGCAGTTGTCATAAGAGTAATAGTTGGGGTGCTAACAGTAGGCGACACCACCAAAATTTATTGAGTAGACGACCTTGGTACTTGTGGACCAATCTCCACACCATCACCCCTCGTAACTCTACGCCTTGGTGGTTTCTCTTTCATCACAACCTTGCACTTTCTTTTACGTTGAGCAGCTACAGAACTAGCTGTCTCAACCTCAATCCGTCTCTTATCTCCTCATTCACCACTGTCATCACCATCATTACTACCATCGTTGTTCCTACCTGGTCCCTTTTCTCGTTCGGAATCCAAATAATCATGGATCCAACAGTCATTAGAAGGACATACATCATCTGGATTCGCCAGATGACCAATCAAACGCTTGTACCTCCGTCTATCCTCAGCTGTTTGCTTATGGTATGTCTTCATACGTTTCATGGTGTCAGCTGTCATATGCTTTAGAACTAACACATCGTCCATCAATGTCTGATCAATCTCGAGATCAGGTATTAAATCTTGAATAATTAGCTGGAGGAAGTGCATATACATAAGAAACTTGTTCTTATGATGCTTGACCAGGCAGTTCTCCTTGAGATGATAAAATATAAGATTAGAGAAATTGAACGGTTTGTTCAATAACAATGTGACAAATGAAAATTTAAGCATAATCCTACATTCGTTGAAACCACTTTTACGTCCCCCAAGGAAATGGATCAGAACATGCAACAGATACTTGTATTGTTTGCACAAGTATGCGTTGCTATACTGGGAACGGTCAAGATCACCCTTATAAAATAATTTCTGAAACAATCCACGAATCAACGTTTAGTCAAACTCACAGGGATGATCAATCGTGCCAGCAAAAAAAAGAACACGACGAATCACGTCAGCATCAATTTTGATTGTCTTGTTCTTCACACCGACAACAATATGCTTTTCAGCATCAATGTAACGAACTGTGTCCCAGAATGGACGTATCATGCTAAAATGTGCGGGGACATTAGGGGAAATAGCATAATTAATACGAGAACGACGTAAAAATTGCGATTACATCTCCAAACATGTGACGGTCAGCAAAATCTTCTTGTAAGAATTCACAAATGTTGTGCTTCTTGTCATATCCAAGGTCAGTAGGGCTGGCATATCGTGATACCCGTACATGATAAGACACAAACGTGATAATACATGAACAAGAAATGTGTATACCAATACACGACACAAAAACTTATCATGTACCTGTAACTCAAACATGAAAACGAACCTGTTACTACCTGGTATACACGACAATACATGATACTACTCGATAATAGCTGTTTAGAAACACATATTTGACAACCTAGCGGCGGAGAGAGATATGGCTGACGACAGGTGATGGCTAGAGAGAGATATATGGCCGGCGACAGGAGGAAGGCCGGCGACGGGTGATGGCCGGAGAGAGATATGGTTGGCGGCGGTGGGATGGATGATGAGAGGCGAGTAGGCGACGGCTGTGGTGTGGTTTATAAGAATGATTTGGATGAATTTAGGGTTAGGGATGATATAGTATAACAATATATATATATATATATATATATATATATATATATATATATATATATATATATATATAATTTTAAAAATAACGATGTATCAATAGGTACCTAACAGGTAAACAGGTATTATACCTGTTTAGACACGAAAATTAACAGATAATTTCGTGTCGACCTGTTTAGTACGCGGAACCTGTTAAGGCCTTACCTGCTACCTGTTAAAGTCTTGTAGGTACGTGTCGTGTATTCGTGTCTAGTGTATAAATTGCCAAACCTAAAGTCAGGAATAGCCGGTGCCACTTGTTGTGGTGCTAGATCATGTTGTGCTTGAGGTCCGGCAACTTGTGGTTCTACTTGGATCAATGGATCTTCTTGTGAAATAGGGTTTTCTTGTACATCATGTTTTTTTGGTGCATGAGCATCTACCATAATCTCATCAGCCATATTTGTACACCAAACCCGAACATTAGTAAACCCAAAAATTATTTAACTTAAATCAATTTCACTAACACTTAGTAAATCTCTTTCGTTATCTTATTCGCTTTGACGAATGGATTCATTCATTATAATGAATGAATTGATTCGTTATCATTACAATAACGAATGAGTGAATAACTAAGGTGTACAAATGAATAAGTCCATTCGTGGAATTTATAAGGCGAATGAGGGTTCATTCATTATATAGTCACACGAATGTGTCTATTCGTTATACAGGTACAACAAATGGGTTCATTCGTCTTCTGTAGACACAAATGACCTTCTATTGTCAAAGTCAAAAATTAATTGAACTTATTAGTCAAACATGCATACTAATTTATCAATTAAACCAAAAAACAATGATGAATCTAGACAAAACTTGCATAAGAAGACTCGTAATGACATCGTTGATAAACCCAATACAGTCAAGCAAGTTTAATTGTTCATTTTATTAATACATATAACCGGTTAAAGAATCGTCTAATTAACCTTTCAAAACATGATGATTTGTGACGAAAATCACTTCTGTATACTCGTCTATACCTTATGAGTCTTAATCAAACAACAAAACATGATTAAATGTTGGTCGAATTTTCTGGTAAAAAAATGCAAGAGGTTCTTTAAGTGAAAGTGATAATCTAGGTAGACGAATGGGTTATTCGTCAAACCATTGTGCTTTATATATGATAGATCTGCATGCAAACCTAGAAACACGAATGAGCTCATTTGTTAATTCAAAATTAACGAATGGCTCAAATCCGTTTTCTCATTCATTACTTACCTTTCACGAATCAACAGTGAATCATTCAACAAGTTAAAACCATAACGAATAGCAACTTATTCATTCTTCATTCGTTATCAAAATCAATGACGAATAAGGTCATACGTTATCAGGCCAACAGAAGAGAATAGATGTAACGAATGGTTACATTCGTTATTCTTTCTCATTACGAATGATCTTCATTCATTATCAATAATGATAGCGAATGGCTTCCATTTTTTACAATCAATGTAGCGAATGAGAATTAAGTAACTAATAATAAATAAAATGAAATTTGTCATTTTCAATTTTTTAAGCACTAAATATGCATCGAACACCATGTTTCGATGAACTATACCTTAAAATGTTTACCATCCAGAGTGAAACATAATACCTTGATGTGTTTTACGTGCAAAACACATAAGTTAAATAATTAACTTAAAATGATTAACTTAGAAGAATTAAATAAAAACATGGGGAAAAGTTTTTGGTATTTTGTTTTTCAAATTTTACCCTTTAGCTCGGAAATCGAAAACAAAGCAGAAAACATAATTAGGACAAAATATTTTTGGATTTTGTATATGTTCGAATTAAAACAAAGACAAATATGAAATCTATTCTATGAAATCAGTACATATTGTTGTAAGTTGAGCAGAGAATCATATTGACCAAATCACCCTTCCATCTCAGTTTTATATTTCAACGTTATTATTACTGGTGTTTAGTCAGTCATTGATATTGTTGTCCCTTAAATCTTATAACAAACTTCCAAGTGTTTTTGTGATATGATTTAGTTTCAGTTAAAGCACATAATATTAGAAACTATCAGCCTCTAATCTCGATTCAGGCCTAATTTGACTTTTACCTTGTCTCCCCAACTTGACGTAAACATTATTCTTGAAGATCAAAATATATGATTTATATTGATTAAGTAATCTAAGTTCATAATCCCCACTACAAGGGATACCCCCGTTATCAAGAAATACACCAAGCTTCCTAGACTGTGAATGAGTATGCACGAGTACATCTGTAGGCTTACAGACATTGTATCCCCTGGGGTCCGTTTCTTACTGGTATAAATACGGACGCAAGGGAAGAAAAATGTATGAATCACAGCGGATTTTGATCAAGTCAGTAATGAATTTGTACGAAGTACAGCAGTGATCAAGTTTATTGACTTAGGGTTTTCTCTTAAAGCGTTTGAAATATTCAGATTATTGATGTGGGGAGATCAAATGTTTACCAAATAATGACGAAATGAGTTACGGAATTACAAGAGTTTAAAATTAATATTTTATGTCTTTTGGTTTAATCATTAGAAGCCCAATGGTTTTCTGTTTCTTTTAAATACTTGAGATTTGTAACTTAAAGAAATAAGGTTTGGAATATATGAAAAAAATCATTTCCTCTCTATCACAGTGTGTATTAGTGTGTGAAAGACCTAAGTATCGGTATTCTTTGTGAATCAACGATAGTTGGAAGAATTGATCCTGGTATTCGTGTGAATCGACAAGTTCAATTATTTATCTTATTTACGATCTACGTGTTTTCTGGAAGTTCGAGGAAGAATCACACGGGTATTCTTAGAATCAACATGTTTGACATCCAATTTTATCTCCACGCTACGTCAGGTTGTATCAGAGCCGAATTCCTGGCTCAATATGGCTTCTGAGGGGGACACTATCTATGATTCCTGGCCCGTGTTTGATGAATACGAGGACGAGGAATGGTATGTTTGGGCAACCGGTGATATTCTTGAAAGTTTAAAAAGAAAACATGAGTGGTCTACAATTTATTCCGGTATTTTTGATGAAATTTTAAGGGATGGTACAGTAGAAAATGGTGGTGATATTGTGGTTAATGGTGATTCGAATTTGTCTTCCACATACATGGTATCTCCCACTATTTTGAAACTTCATATTTATGAGTTACATGAAGATGCAAATTTTAAGAAATTGCCTACCGTAATTATCAACTATTTCCCACATCCGAAGGTCAAAGAAAAATATTTTATGTTTGAGCTTGATTTGGTGGGCCTCAAAGTGAATGATGATTACATGAATATAAAAGAACTGCATGAAGTGGTAATTATTTGTGATGGACCCATACACATAACTCCTAAAGGTGAAGGTGTGGTGATAGTATTTAGCATGACTCAGATGGATGGTCCCTTTGACCCAGGTGGTTACGGTTCAAAGAAAAAATTCGTGGGCGAGTTTTTTCAAAGGTGGAGAGAATGATGTGGGGAGATCAAGCGTTTACCAAATAATGACGAAATGAGTTATGGAATTACAAGAATTTAAAATTAATATTTTATGTCTTTTGGTTTAATCATTAGAAGCCCAATGGTTTTCTGTTACTTTTAAATACTTGAGATTTGTAATGTAAAGAAATAAGGTTCGGAATATATGAAAAAAATCATTTCCTCTCTATCACAGTTTGTGTTAGTGTGTGAAAAACCTAAGTATCGGTATTCTTTGTGAATCAACGATAGTTGGAAGAATTGATCCTGGTATTCGTAAGAATCAACAGGTTCAATTATTTGTCTTATTTACGATCTACGTATTTTCTGGAAGTTCTGGGAAGAATCACACGGGTATTCTTAGAATCAACGTGTTTGACATCCAATTTTATCTCCACGCTAGGTCAATTATGAATACCCAGATTATAAGCCGCATAAAGACTCACAGTGTCCAGAAACCGGATGCATCCCGTCTTTAATTACCTTTAACGATCTAAACGATATTGATTATCGGAATTAGATCTATTACTTTAACCGGATCTAGTTCATTCTATTCTCTTAATCGGTTATTTATATATATGTATTAGTTATAGCTATGTGTATTAGTAATATGTTAAGTGAAGAATTGATTAAGAGAGAATACGGGCAGAGGTTTGTTACTTCATAATTCAAAGCTTAAATTACTAAGGGTATGAACACCCTATATATAGACGATGGAACTAATTTGTTACACAACCCATAACGAATTGGATCCAGTTTGTTAACTTACAAACTCAGAAAAGAAAGGGTAATGAATCTTCAATTCGTTATGCCCCCATTCGTCAACATTCCATGACGAATGGGAACATACATAACGAACTAGTAGTCCATTCGTTAAACATCCTTAATGAATGGACTTTACATTAAACGGACTGGCTAATTCGTTAAACATCCTCAATGAATTAGCCTTACATTAACGAACTAATATAAATTACATAAATTCCCTTAACATTAAAATATTCATAAATTACAAACGATAATCACAAAAACTCGAGACGACAAAACCGTGCACTAACAAACACCCCCTCGTCTTGAGATCTTTTTCTTTACTTGTAGTGCTTTGACACCCAACCAAGACAACTATGAATCCCGAACTCATGCCGTACACGTACAACATGCTGGAACTACATAGCTCAGTTATAGTCTTCCTGGCGCTCTATCAATATCTTATTCATGAATAGCACGCCATTTTCAGTCTCTGATAAGTTAATGAGCCACATTGGATCGATAAATCTAATAAAGTTAGTCTTCAAACCTTTCCCAAAGACAATGACGACCTCACCAGTACAATTTTCGTAGTACCAACGGTTAAACATTATGTGAAGACCTTGCGGGAAAGTCTTCACTAGTACATACTTCATCGTTTTTGGTAGCTTTACCTTAAGCATGAGCTTCCTCCATCTCGTACGAGGATCAATCTTGTCAATACGCTTACGGATTGGAATATGTGGCAAATGTTGATGAAACCATTCTGCTCGACGATCTCCACCGCGGTTGATAAAAGTCCAATTTGCGAGGGTACGAACATCCCATCGCGACAATGAGAGAACGTCAGTGATGTTCTGATAATACTAAACACCGTTCTCCCATTTGATTATGCAGACCTTGAGTTCAGAATCATAAAGCCAGGAAAGAATATCACCTTTCACAGTCGACAAGGCTTTGAAAGTTGTCTTCGGATTGGCTTTAGCGCGTGCAATCGCATCCTGCTTCTGCCCTTAATTCACGTACCTATACTATTCAATAATCTTATGAGCTCGCTTGATCTGGTACGCGAACCAACACAGAATATTAGTAACCGATGGATCAGGATTCCAATCAAACTTCTTCCCCTTGGCCTTCGAGACCTTTTCCGAATGGTCTTCAGCATCTTTGACATTTTCTTCGTTAAAAGTAGGAATACCCTCATCAACATTGGATTGTTGATAGAGGTTGGGGTATTCCTCTGCTCTCACATCTTCTATCTCGATCTCCTCATATTCATAAATAAAAGACATGTTCATCTCAGGAATCGTCGGATCTTGTAAGACTTCTTCATCGTTTACCACCTCTACATCATCCTCAGCTTCCAGCACATCGAGTTCTTCATCGTTCAATCCCAACAATAAAGGAATATGTTGACATGTCAGGGACTGATCGACGAATTGCCCTTCTTCAGTATCATCAATGTTGGCTTTGACTGACTCAATTGTTTGAACGTTAGTCGAGTCATGATAAACCACCAATTTTTTATCACCACCTACACCGCTACTCGTACCAGCACAAGAGGATGAGCTGTGAGTTTGTTTCGGCTCATTGCCTCCAGCACTCGAGGCATCAGGATCATCGTCATCATTCTTCAACTTCTTAAGTTGATCGTCCTTGCACGTGAGCTGAAGAATTAGATCCCATGTTCCTTAATTTTCACCCCCTGAGCCGTGACAATCTCACGCAGCTCCTTTATCACCTTCTGACAGTACGAGACAAATCCCATCAAACGCCTCTGATTGATTAACATCTGCTCTAGAGCTTGATGATCTGCCGCCATTTGATTCTCATAAAGACGAATCAAACTCAAGAGCATGTTCATCTGACTATTTGGGGGAAAAGCATGGAAAGACGCAAGTATTGGCTGCACAGGACCTTAAGGACGACTAATCCTCATGAAAGAGATGTCCATAGGATGTGACGACATCATGGTCGGTGTTGGAAAAACCACCGATGAAGTAGTAGTAGGCCTTGGTAATGTAGATAAAATGGATTGATGAATCATACCAAGCCTTGGATAAGATGTTAGAGTTGTGGTCAATGTGTATTCCGGGGTGCTAGTAGTAAGCGACACCACCAGGCTTTGAATATCAGACGTCCTAGGCTCACGAGAACCTATTTCAACTCCTGATCCATAATGAAAACGACGTGTGGGTGGTTCGTAAGAAGCAAGCTCCTTGCCGTTTCATTTATGTTGTGAGCAGATGAACTTGCCGCCACAACCTCAACACATTGTTGGTCAACACCTTGACCACCATCTCCACCGCCTCCACCATCATCTCCATCATCACCTTCTTCGTTCCCACCTGGACCCTCTTCAAGTTTGGAATTCGAATCATCATGGATCCAACGATCATCAGAAGGACATACATACGTCGGATTTGAAATGCGACCAATCAAGTGTTTGGTCCTCGGCGTATCCTGACTATACAACTTCATTCTCCTCATTGTGTCAGCAATTTTATGATCAAGCTTCAGCACATCGTTGCAAAGTGTTGATAGCATCGTGAATGAATAACCTGATAAATCGTGGATACATAAGAAATTTGTTTTGTCGATACATGACTAAACAATTTTCCTTGAGATGATAGAAGATCATCTCGGAGAAATTGAACGTTTTATTCAATATCAACGCGACAAATGCCGATTGAAGCATAATCCAGCACTCTTCAAATCCACCTTTTCGTCCACCAAGGCAATGAATGAGGACGTGAAATAAATACTTGTATGTGGGGCACAAGTTTGCCTTGTTATACATGGAATTGTCAAGTTCGCTAGCATAAAACACTCGGCCGAATAGACCACAGATCAACCCCTTATCAAATTCACACGGGTTATCCATATTATTGCCAAATCTCAACACTCGTCGTATCACCTCAGTTGATATCACAACCGGTATCCGATTCACCTCAGCAACTATTTGATCTTTAGACTCCACATATCGAGCTGAGTTAAAGAATGGACGTATAAGGCTAAACCGAATATCCGGACGTACTGTGACAGCATAGTTTATACATGAACGACGTATAAAAGTTAGCATATTCCCAAAACATCTTCGTCGGCAAATTTCGTTCCGACAAAAGCACAGATGTTATGCTTCTTGTCGAACGATAGCAATGGTGGTTCCTGCTCTTGTTGTTGTACAGGTTGTTGCTCAGCAATGGGAACATCTTGAACTATTTCTTCCGCCATTACTGAGAAAACCTAAAAATCCGAGATTTAGTAAAAACCAAAAACAAATAATATAAATATTATTATAACCTATTGTTTTTAAATATTTAAAATAAATTTAATTGTAATTCGTTATGCTCTTGGATTCGTTATAACGAATTAGATACTTCGTTATTAAAATTGGTTAATTCGTTTATTATTTAGAACAAGAACTAGGCATAACGAATCACTGTGAAAGAAATAACAAATAATGAACGAATGTGAAGCAATTCGTTATTAATTTTCACGAACGGTTTGATTCGTTAAGTTATCAGTAACGAATTGACCACGAATGAGTGTCAATTTGTTTGCACTTAACGAATGGGCACCAATAATGTTCAATTTTGACTATCTGGAGTCAAAGTCAAAATTGACATGAACATTGAAGGTCAAACTCAACCCAGATTCAATGACACCATAATACCCGACGTAATAACCTATAAATCACCCTAATCAACTCGGAAACTCGTCGATAACCAATATATATTTCCCATTTTGACATAACTCAGTATTAATTAGGTTAAATTAATATTCAAACTTATAAGCTAAAACCGAACAGTTAATCGATTAATAAACCTATCAAATGATCATCAAAATTGACGAAATCTATTGCGTTCTTATCGCTTATACCTTACGAAGCTTAGATGATAATTAAAAACGAATTTAATTAAGATAGATTTTACTGGGAATATTTTGCCACAGCTTCGCTTAGTGAAGAAGAAATAAATATAGTGAATGAAGACAATTCGTTTGGCACAGTTCCCTATATAGGACAAATTGGCACATTTTTAAGGCAACGAATCAGTTGATTCGTTAATTTTGAATTAACGAATTAGCCGATTCGTTATCACATTCGTTACACGTGGAAACATGTGAATAACACGTGGAAACAAATAAGTAATTCGTTATAACTTAAACGAAGTAATAAAGAATCAAGGGTAATTCGTTATGAAGTAGATGGCGAATTGGGTCATTCGTTACTGAGTGGCGGAAGCGAATTAGATGTTAACGAATTGAAGTAATTCGATATTGGAATGAACCCGATTCATTATCCATAAATAATGAATTGACCTTTAAGCCCTTCACAATTTAAATTAAAATTAAATAATAATTAAATGAATTAATTGAAATTAAGAATTAAATGAATAAAGTATGAATAAATAACTCAACGAAACCCGTGTCCTGATGATCTTATACTTTACGATTCTTATTTAACGTGATAAGATGAAATTCCTTAACGTGTTTTACGCTCAAAACGCGTAACTTAAAATAACTTAAAAATGATTAAATAATATGTAAAAGGAAAATTATAAAATCTTTTTGGTATTTTTCTTTTTCGTATCAAAATATTTACATTCAAATCCGAAAAATAAATATAAAACATAAAATATTTTTGTGTTTTTGTAAGTTTTACAAAAGCAGTACATATTTTTGTATTTTTGGTGAGTTTAAGCAGAGAATCATATTGACCAAATTGTCCTTCCATCACAGTTTTATATTTCAGCGATATTATGACTGGCGTTAAGTCGATCATTGATATTTTTGTCCACTTAAACTTTATAACAAACTTTCAAGCGTTTTTGTGATATGATTAATTGGTTCAATTAAATTACAGAATATCAGAAACTATCAGCCTCTAATCTCGGTTCAAGCTTAATTTAATTTTTACCATATCACCCCAACTTTACTTAAACCATTATGTTGTCGATCAAAATTTTATTTTATAGATTTTGTTGATGCACTAAGATTCTTTTACTGTGAGTTAGTATGCACGAGTCCATCTGTAGGCTTACGTACATTGTGTCCCACGGGGTCCGTTTCTTATTGGTATTAAGACGCACGCAAGTGAGGAACAACGCATGACTAACAACGGATTTTGATCAAGTTAGTAATTAAATTGTACATTGCACAACAGTGATCAAGTTTAATGACTTTGGGTTGCTCTAAAAGCGTTTGAAATATTCATGCATATGAATACCCAGATGATTAAACCGCATAAAGACTCACAGTGTCTAGAATCCTAAAGCTTTATAATCAAACTTATTTTGTTTTTGGAGATCAAATAGACATAAGGCTTGAGTATGACAGGCTGTTACATTTCTTCCATCATTACCGAGATTTTGGGTATAGACTAACACCTCTTTCAATTTGGCGTTTCTTTATGTTTATATCACATACTTTACTCTAACGGCTTGTTTAAGACTTATTTCTTTCTGGATATGGAACCAGATGATCAATGTACTATCATTTTCTCTTTTTGCTTCAAAACTCAAAAAATTTTTTAGGAGCATAAAAATAAATTCAATCGCCCCAATTACTTTTAGTCTATAGATTAATGGTTATCCTATATATCCACAAGTAGATAGCAGGACCAAAACATGCAAGAATGTTCCACAAACTTAAATAACCGACATAATTTTCAGTAAGAGAATTAATTAAAAAAACATAACAGTCGCCCCAATCACTTTACAGTTATTAGGTAAACGACTATCCCGAACATTTACAAGTAAATATCATGACCAAACATATACAAGTATATGTCCTTCAAATATAAGTAAATGGCATAATTTTAAACAACAATATGCAAAATCTTTTTTGGTTTTTCTCTCTACATACATTAAAACACAATCTTTTAGTATTTTCAGATATTTCTTTACAAACAGAAAAAACACAATATTTTTGAATTTTCAAATTTTCAATGTTTTTAAAATTTTCAAAATATTTTAAACACAAATCACAATATTTTTTTATATTTTAAAATTTTTAATGCTTTTGTATTTCTCTATACAATCTAAAAGCACAATATTTTTGTATTTTTTATTTCACCCCTAAAACCCAAAACATAAAAAATAAATGAAAGAAAGAAAAAAAATAAACAAAAGGAAAATAAAGATAATTATCCTTGTTTCAGGATATCAGCAAAAGTTTTTAATCCATTTAAACCAAGCAGGAAGTTAAAACGTGTTTTATAAAATGCTTTGGTAAATAAATCAGTTTTTTGAAAATCAGTGTGCACTTTCTCAATATCAATTAATATCTCTTCGAAGCAATCCCGTATAAAATGATATCGAATTTCGATATGTTTAGTTTTTGAGTATTGCACGAGATTCTTGGTGATACTTATCGCAGCAGAGTTATCAATATAGATGGGAGTAGTAAGAAACTTCAAACCATAATCCTGCGAGTGTTGCTGGATCCATAAAACCTGTGAACAGCAACTCGAGGCTGCCACATATTCTGCTTCGGTGGTTGTAGTGGAGACCATTGTCTGCTTCTTACACTGCCAGTAAACAAGCCGGCTTCCAAGGAAGTGACAACCCGCTATGGTCGATTTAAAGTTGATCTTGCATCCTCCATAATCTGAATCTGGAAAACACAGTGAAATCGAAGCTATCGTCCTTGGGATACCATAACCCGGTGTCAGGATTACCCCTCAGATAGTGAAGTATACGCTTAACCTCTACCAGGTGAGTCACTCGGGGACTTGATTTGTACCTAGCACACAAACAAACTGCAAACATTATGTCAGGTCGAGAAGCAATTAGATACATTAAAGAACCTATCATTGCTCGGTAAAGGGTAGGATCGACGATATCCTCCAATTCATCCGGTGATAAATTGTGACCCACGGGAAGAGGTGTTGAAGGGATTTTTCCGGCAGTTATCTTGAATCGGCTCAAGACATACTTCGTCTAATGAATGAAGATTCCCTTGTCAGACTGATGAACTTGCAACCCTAAAAAGAAGTTCATCTCTCCCATCGAGCTCATTTCGAACTTTGTTTGCATTGACTTCTCGAAATCCTTACATAACTTGTCATTTGTTGAGCCAAATATAATGTCGTCGACATAAATCGGGACGAGGAGAAGATCATCACCAACATTCTTATAAAATAATGTGCAATCTACAGCTCCTCGCTTGAATCCGTTATCAGTAAGATGGTCAGCAAGCGTGCCATACCAAGCTCTCGGGGCTTGGTATAGACCATACATGGCCTTGTTTAATCGGTAAACACGATCCGCATAATCAGGATCTTCAAAGCCAGGAGGTTACAAAACAAACACTTGCTCATGTAGTTCTCCGTTGAGAAAAACACTTTTCACATCCATTTGATAAACTTTAATATTCTTGTAAGCCGCATAAGACAATAATATTTCGTATAGTGTAATCTATGCCCTCTTGCTGATGAAAGCCTTGTACCACTAACCTTGCTTTGTTTCTCACGATTACCCCACGATAATCCTTTTTACATTTAAATACCCACCTCGTAGGAATTGGCTTCTTAACTCTAGCGGGTTTATCAATGAGATCCCACACACCCAGTCGGTTAAACTGTTGCAATTCTTCTTGCATTGCTTTTAGCCAAGATGGATCTTCAAGTGCCATACGAGTATTCGTTGGTTCCACTTGAGATAGAAAACAAGTGTATTTGGCGAGATTCATGATTCCCGAAAAATGCAAATCCGAATAAGCACACAATATGTTAGACTTACTTGAAGTAGTAACTTGATGACGTGTTTGCACACCTACATAAATTTCACCAATGATGTTGTCTTGTAGATGATAATTATGAATCCGAAAAATAGGATTCTCAGGCACAAAAACATTGTCCGTTAAATTAGTGAGATTCTCCTCAGCATCAAGAGACGTATCACCAAACTCATGTGTTTCATAAAATGGAGCCGAGGAAGAATCAACATAATAACTATCTTTCGAAGATATAGAAATCATATCGGATGCATCAGGGAGATAATCTTGCGAAGCTTCTTCATAATTAGAAACAGAAGATCTCGGAGGTAAGTATTGGTCTTCCAAATACGCACACACCAAGTCCTAATCTGGTTGGTCAATTATTTGAGTGAATGAATTAAATAAACTTTCATAGTCGAACATCCAATCAGGTCCTTTACCTTGGGAAGGTGTGGTATACCTTTGACAATAAACATGTACCACTCCTCTACACAGCCCAAAGTAAAGTTAAATACACGTTTCTTAGCTGATGCGTAGCCTAAGAAGTAACCTTCAATTGCTTTTTCTTCAAATTTTCCTGCATCTTTCTTCAGCATAGTACAAGGACACCGAAATGGTTCTAAGTACTTTAAATTAGGCTTACGCTTGTTCAAAAGTTCATAACTCGTCTTCTGAAGTGTTGGTACATGTTTGTCAGTAGTTCATAGTCTAGTATTTGTTATCGAGTCTGTAATATAGTTAATGGTTTGTTTATGGTTTGTTTTGTAAACTAGCGAAGTTATCAGCAAGTTCGCTATGGCGAACTTGCTGATCTAGCGAGGTTACTGACAACTTCGCTAGTGGCGAAGTTGTCGTGCTTAAATAGAACGTTTCAGCAGAGAACGGGTTAGGGTTTTGGTGTTACGTTTTGTTTCGTTTTGTTCTCTGTAACGGTGACCTACTGTCACGGGTTTGGTTATTCAATATAACGTGTTTACCTTATAGCTCGTGTTCATTGTTCGCGTATTCAATCTATACAATATCTACGCTCGTATCTATATACGCAGGGATTCCGCACCTGCGTTGTTAGAGATTTCCCGTATACGATCCACGTCCAGGAACCTACAATTGGTATCAGAGCCATCGGCTCGATTGTGAGGTTCGGGATTTCACGCGGGTGTAGATTTCGTTTAATTTCGGGTGTTACCGGGACGAGTTTTTGGTGTGTTTAATCATTCAAGCTACCTACCAGTGTGTTTAAGCCTTTAAACCTTCAAAATTCTCGTTAAAATCCGAGTTTCAGATCTGAACTGTTCTTCGTGTTCATCGGGCGAAGTTACCGTTCATCGGGCGAAGTTGCTGAATTCAGGCGAAGTTGCCGTCACTGGAGATTAGGGTTTCGGCGAAGATATAAGGATTAGCGAAGTTAACCACAACTTCGCTTACCTCATAAGTTCGCCACAGCGAAGTTATCCGTAACTTCGCTTACCACCCAACTTCGCTTACCACCCAACTTCGCTTACATCCTAAGTTCGCCCATTTTAAGCGAAGTTATTTTTAACTTCGCCAAGCCAAGCGAATTTAAGATCCAGCGAAGTTCTTGTTCAGCGAAGTTAACTTCCAGCGAAGTTATTCTTATCTTCGCCATCTGAGCTGTTTTAATATTTTTTTTGTGTTTTTTTCAGGTTTTTTCAGGTTTTCGCAAGGATGTCCGCGATTAACATCTCAGATTTAGTCAAGATGGAGGTAGAGGCGGGGTCAGCCACTAAGGCCCCGAGGTTGATGAAGGGAACGGACTTCGTGGCATGGAAGGACAGGTTCATCCAGTATATCAAATATCAGGACGCCAAGATGTGGGTGTGCATGCAGGATGGATATGTACCTCCAACCATGCAATACGAAGGACGTGATGTGGTGAAGAAGTACAGTAAGATGGATGACGAGGAGAAGAAAATGTATGAGGCTGAGAGTAAGGCCCATGCTGCTATTACTATGGCACTACCTCAAGAAGTTCTTCATACATTCCGAAAGTACACTTCTGCAAGAGAGCTCTGGGATGCTCTGGAAAACAGATTCGAGGGGAACGTGGGTATACGTGCCTCAAAAATTAAACTTTTAAAAACCCAATTCTCCGTCTTCAAATATTTGAAGAATGAATCCTTAGATGATATTATCACCCGATACTATCACTTAATGACAGAGCTTAGCAACTATTCAATTGCCTATCGAGAGGAGGAGATCGTTGAAAAGCTTCTAGATGCTCTCCCACCGAAGTGGGAAATGTATACCGTGTTAATGAGGGAAGACAAAGACTTTCCTAACTGTGACTTAGAAACTGCAGTGAACAAGCTCAGAACGTATGAGCTAAATATGGTTCGAAAGGAGACACCCACAGACCAGATACAAGACCCTGGTATGTATGGTGCTAAAGTTAACTCAGGCTCAAGTTCAAGGCCTGAATCTGCTGCATTTTATTCGAAGGGGGAGTCAGGTTCTGACTCTGCACATGAAGGAAATGTTTCTGTGAACTCAAATGGGGACGTATGTTTTGTTGCTGGAGGATCTAGTGCTTCAAAGCCTCAATCCTCTACAAGTGGTTATTCAGCTGGTCCCACAAGCAATAATTACACCAAGATGCCTATGAGTGTAAAATCTGCTGAAGAGCAGTTTGCAGTCTACGCTTCATTTATTGCTTCATACGAGAATTATATCCAGGGGAAGATTGTGGACCCTGCCGTTCTTGATGAGGATTATGACCAGATTGATGCTGACGATTTGGAAGAAATGGATTTGCAATGGCAAATGGCAATGATCGTGAGACGGGTAAAACGTTTTATGAACAAAACAGGAAGAAAGTTTGTTGGTGGTAGGCCTGGATTTGACAAATCAAAAGTAAGGTGCTACAATTGTCAACAGTTCGGGCACTTTGCTAGGGAATGTAGGAATGAGAGAGTTGAACGGGGACAAGTTAGGCCTAACCAACACTCTGGAATTAACCGCGAGATCAATGCCATGTTAACTAGAGAGGCAGGAGAATACAACTGGAACCAACACTCAAGTGGTTTGGGTGAACAAGCACACATGGCTGAGACTGAAGCTGTAGAAGTTGAGAAGGTTGATGGAGAGAAGAAAGCAAATGAAGAAGAAACTGCTTTCATGGCGAACGATCAGGATGGTAGATCCAAGGTATGTCCCAAAATTATTTGTGCTAATTGTGAAAATTTGACTGAGCAACTAACCAATATAACTGATCAGTATGTCAAATTAG